>NW_027043390.1:0-119118 GCF_036013475.1 Columba livia | reverse complement strand
TCTTTCTTACTTCTTTCTTACTTCTTTCTTTCTTACTTCTTTCTTACTTCTTTATTACTTCTTTCTAACTTCTTTTTTCTTCTTTCTTACTTCTTTCTTACTTCTTTCTTACTTCTTTCTTACTTCTTTCTTCTTTCTTTCTTACTTCTTTCTTACTTCTTTTTTTCTTCTTTCTTACTTTTTTCTTTCTTCTATCTTACTTCTTTCTTACTTCTTTCTTACTTCTTTCTTACTTCTTTCTTACTTCTTTCTTCTTTCTTTCTTACTTCTTTCTTACTTCTTTTTTTCTTCTTTCTTACTTTTTTCTTTCTTCTTTCTTACTTCTTTCTTACTTCTTTCTTACTTCTTTCTTACTTCTTTCTTACTTCTTTCTTACTTCTTTCTTAATTCTTTCTTACTTCTTTCTTCTTTCTTTCTTACATCTTTCTTACTTCTAACTTTCTTCTATTTTACTTCTTTCTTTCTTCTTTCTTAATTCTTTCTTTCTTCTTTCTTACTTCTTTCTTGCTTCTTTATTACTTCTTTCTTACTTCTTTCTTCTTTCTTTCTTCTTTCTTACTTCTTTCTTACTTCTTTCTTACTTCTTTCTTTCTTCTTTCTTACTTCTTTCTTACTTCATTCTTACTTCTTTCTTCTATCTTTCTTTCTTCTTTCTTACTTCTTTTTTTCTTCTTTCTTACTTCTTTCTTTCTTCTTTCTTACTTCTTTCTAACTTCTTTTTTCTTCTTTCTTACTTCTTTCTTACTTCTTTCTTACTTCTTTCTTACTTCTTTCTTACTTCTTTCTTACTTCTTTCTTAATTCTTTCTTACTTCTTTCTTACTTCTTTCTTTCTTCTTTCTTACTCCTTTCTTACTTCTTTCTTACTTCATTCTAACTTCTTTTTTCTTCTTTCTTACTTCTTTCTTACTTCTTTCTTCTTTCTTTCTTACGTCTTTCTTACTTCTAACTTTCTTCTATTTTACTTCTTTCTTTCTTCTTTCTTAATTCTTTCTTTCTTCGTTCTTACTTCTTTCTTGCTTCTTTATTACTTCTTTCTTACTTCTTTCTTCTTTCTTTCTTCTTTCTTACTTCTTTCTTTCTTCTTTCTTCTTTCTTTCTTCTTTCTTTCTTCATTCCTTCTTACTTCTTTCTTACTTCTTTCTTACTTCTTTCTTACTTCATTCTTACTTCTTTCTTCTATCTTTCTTTCTTCTTTCTTACTTCTTTTTATCTTCTTTCTTAATTCTTTCTTTCTTCTTTCTTACTTCTTTCTAACTTCTTTTTTCTTCTTTCTTACTTCTTTCTTACTTCTTTCTTACTTCTTTCTTCTTTCTTTCTTCTTTCTTTCTTCTTTCTTTCTTCTTTCTTACTTCTTTCTTACTTCTTTCTTACTTCTTTCTTCTTTCTTTCTTCTTTCTTTCTTACTTCTTTCTCACTTCTTTCTTACTTCTTTCTTACTTCTTTCTTACTTCTTTCTTACTTCTTTCTTACTTATTTCTTACATATTTCTAACTTCTTTCTTACTTCTTTCTTACTTATTTCTTACTTATTTCTAACTTCTTTCTTACTTCTTTCTTACTTCTTTCTAACTTCTTTCTTACTTTTTCTTGCTTCTTTCTAACTTCTTTCTTACTTCTTTCTTACTTCTTTCTTACTTCTTTCTTTCTTACTTCTCTCATACTTCTTTCTTTCTTCTTTCTTACTTCTTTCATCTTTCTTTCTTACTTATTTCTTACATCTTTCTTGCTTCTTTCTAACATCTTTCTTACTTCTTTATTACTTCTTTCTTACTTCTTTCTTTCTTACTTCTTTCTTACTTCTTTCCTACTTCTTTCTTACTTCTTTCTTACTTCTTTCTTACTTCTTTCTTACTTCTTTCCTACTTCTTTTTTTCTTCTTTCTTACTTCTTTCATACTTCTTTCTTTCTTCTTTCTTTCTTCTTTCTTTCTTACCTCTTCCTTACTTCTTTCTTACTTCTTTCTTACTTCTTTCTTACTTCTTTCTTACTTCTTTCTAACTTCTTTCTTACTTCTTTCTTACTTCTTTCTAACTTCTTTCTTACTTCTTTCTTACTTCTTTCTTACTACTCTCTTTCTTACTTCTTTCTTACTTCTTTCATACTTCTTTCTTCTTTCTTAATTCTTTCTTCTTTCTTTCTTACTTCTTTCTTACTTCTTTCTTACTTTTTTCTTACTTCTTTCTTACTTTCTTACTTCTTTCTAACTTTTTTCCTACTACTTTCTTACTTCTTTCTTCATTCCTTCTTACTTCTTTCTTACTTCTTTCTTACTTCTTTCTTACTTCTTTCTAACTTCTTTCTTACTTCTTTCTTACTTCTTTCTTACTTCTTTCTTTCTTACTTCTTTCTTACTTCTTTCATACTTCTTTCTTCTTTCTTACTTCTTTCTTCTTTCTCTGTTACTTCTTTCTTACTTCTTTCTTACTTCTTTTTTACTTCTTTCTTACTTCTTTCTTACTTCTTTCTTCTTTCTTTCTTACTTCTTTCTTTCTTCTTTCTTACTTCTTTCTTTCTTCTTTCTTACTTCTTTCTAACTTCTTTTTTCTTCTTTCTTACTTCTTTCTTACTTCTTTCTTACTTCTTTCTTACTTCTTTCTTACTTCTTTCTTACTTCTTTCTTACTTATTTCTTACTTCTTTCTTACTTCTTTCTTACTTCTTTCTTACTTCTTTCTTACTTCTTTCTAACTTATTTCTTACTTTTTTTTGCTTCTTTCTAACTTCTTTCTTACTTCTTTCTTACTTCTTTCTTACTTCTTTCTTTCTTACTTCTCTCATACTTCTTTCTTTCTTCTTTCTTACTTCTTTCTTCTTTCTTTCTTACTTCTTTCTTACTTCTTTCTTGCTTCTTTCTAACATCTTTCTTACTTCTTTATTACTTCTTTCTTACTTCTTTCTTTCTTACTTCTTTCTTACTTCTTTCTTTATTCTTTCTTACTACTTTCTTTCTTCTTTCTTACTTCTTTCTTTCTTCTTTCTTACTTCTTTCTTACTTCTTTCTTACTTCTTTCTTACTTCTTTCTTACTTCTTTCTTCTTTCTTTCTTACTTCTTTCTTACTTCTTTTTTACTTCTTTCTTACTTCTTTCTTACTTCTTTCTTTCTTCTTTCTTACTTCTTTCATACTTCTTTCTTACTTCTTTCTAACTTCTTTTTTCTTCTTTCTTACTTCTTTCTTACTTCTTTCTTACTTCTTTCATCTTTCTTTCTTACTTCTTTCTTATTTCTTTCTTACTTCTTTCTTACTTCTTTCTTCTTTCTTACTTCTTTCTTACTTCTTTCTTACTTCTTTCTTTCTTACTTCTTTCTTACTTCTTTCGTACTTCTTTCTTACTTCTTTCTTCTTTCTTTCTTCTTTCTTACTTCTTTCTTCTTTCTTTCTTCTTTCTTACTTCTTTCTTCTTTCTTTCTTAATTCTTTCTTACTTCTTTTTTTCTTCTTTCTTACTTCTTTCTTTCTTCTTTCTTACTTCTTTCTTACTTCTTTCTTACTTCTTTCTTACTTCTTTCTTACTTCTTTTTTTCTTCTTTCTTACTTCTTTCATACTTCTTTCTTACTTCTTTCTTTCTTCTTTTTTCTTCTTTCTTACTTCTTTCTTAGGTCTTTCTTTCTTCTTTCTTTCTTCTTTCTTTCTTACCTCTTTCTTACTTCTTTCTTACTTTTTTCTCTACTACTTTCTTACTTCTTTCTTACTTCTAACTTCTTTCTTAATTCTTTCTTACTTCTTTCTAACTTCTTTCTTACTTCTTTCTTACTTCTTTCTTACTTCTTTCTTTCTTACTTCTTTCTTACTTCTTTCATACTTCTTTCTTCTTTCTTACTTCTTTCTTCTTTCTTTGTTACTTCTTTCTTACTTCTTTCTTACTTTTTTCTTACTTCTTTCTTACTTCTTTCTTACTTCTTTCTAACTTCTTTCCTACTTCTTTCTTACTTCTTTCTTCATTCATTCTTACTTCTTTCTTACTTCTTTCTTACTTCTTTCTTTCTTCTTTCTTCTTTCTAACTTCTTTCTTACTTCTTTCTTACTTCTTTCTTACTTCTTTCTTACTTCGTTCTTACTTCTTTCTTTCTTACTTCTTTCTTACTTCTTTCATACTTCTTTCTTTCTTCTTTCTTACTTCTTTCTTCTTTCCTTCTTACTTCTTTCTTACTTCTTTCTTACTTCTTTCTTACTTCTTTCTTTCTTCTTTCTTCTTTCTTACTTCTTTCTTACTTCATTCTAACTTCTTTCTTACTTCTTTCTTACTTCTTTCTTACTTCGTTCTTACTTCGTTCTTACTTCTTTCTTTCTTACTTCTTTCTTACTTCTTTCTTACTTCTTTCTTACTTCTTTCTTCTTTCGTTCTTACTTCTTTCTTTCTTACTTCTTTCTTACTTCTTTCTTACTTCTTTCTTACTTCTTTCTTCTTTCTTTCTTACTTCTTTCTTATTTCTTTCTTACTTCTTTCTTACTTCTTTCTTACTTCTTTCTTCTTTCTTACTTCTTTCTTACTTCTTTCTTACTTCTTTCTTTCTTACTTCTTTCTTCCTTCTTTCGTACTTCTTTCTTACTTCTTTCTTACTTCTTTCTTTCTTCTTTCTTTCTTCTTTCTTACTTCTTTCTTCTTTCTTTCTTAATTCTTTCTTACTTCTTTTTTTCTTCTTTCTTACTTCTTTCTTTCTTCTTTCTTACTTCTTTCTTACTTCTTTCTTACTTCTTTCTTACTTCTTTCTTACTTCTTTCTTACTTCTTTCTTACTTCTTTCTTACTTCTTTCTTAATTCTTTCTTACTTCTTTCTTACTTCTTTCTTTCTTCTTTCTTACTCCTTTCTTACTTCTTTCTTACTTCATTCTAACTTCTTTTTTCTTCTTTCTTACTTCTTTCTTACTTCTTTCTTCTTTCTTTCTTACATCTTTCTTACTTCTAACTTTCTTCTATTTTACTTCTTTCTTTCTTCATCTTAATTCTTTCTTTCTTCTTTCTTACTTCTTTCTTGCTTCTTTATTACTTCTTTCTTACTTCTTTCTTCTTTCTTTCTTCTTTCTTACTTCTTTCTTACTTCTTTCTTACTTCTTTCTTTCTTCTTTCTTACTTCTTTCTTACTTCATTCTTACTTCTTTCTTCTTTCTTTCTTCTTTCTTACTTCTTTTTTTCTTCTTTCTTACTTCTTTCTTTCTTCTTTCTTACTTCTTTCTAACTTCTTTTTTCTTCTTTCTTACTTCTTTCTTACTTCTTTCTTACTTCTTTCTTCTTTCTTTCTTCTTTCTTTCTTCTTTCTTTCTTCTTTCTTACCTCTTTCTTACTTCTTTCTTACTTCTTTCTTACTTCTTTCTTAATTCTTTCTTACTTCTTTCTTACTTCTTTCTTTCTTCTTTCTTACTCCTTTCTTTCTTCTTTCTTACTTCTTTCTTACTTCTTTCTTACTCCTTTCTTTCTTACTTCTTTCTTACTTCTTTCGTACTTCTTTCTTACTTCTTTCTTCTTTCTTTCTTCTTTCTTACTTCTTTCTTCTTTCTTTCTTACTTCTTTCTTACTTCTTTTTTTCTTCTTTCTTACTTCTTTCTTTCTTCTTCTTACTTCTTTCTTACTTCTTTCTTACTTATTTCTTACTTCTTTCTTACTTCTTTCTTACTTCTTTCATACTTCTTTCTTACTTCTTTCTTTCTTCTTTTTTCTTCTTTCTTACTTCTTTCTTACTTCTTTCTTTCTTCTTTCTTTCTTCTCTCTTTCTTACCTCTTTCTTACTTCTTTCTTACTTCTTTCTTACTTCTTTCTTACTTCTTTCTTACTTCTAACTTCTTTCTTACTTCTTTCTTACTTCTTTCTAACTTCTTTCTTACTTCTTTCTTACTTCTTTCTTACTTCTTTCTTTCTTACTTCTTTCTTACTTCTTTCATACTTCTTTCTTCTTTCTTACTTCTTTCTTCTTTCTTTGTTACTTCTTTCTTACTTCTTTCTTACTTTTTTCTTACTTCTTTCTTACTTCTTTCTTACTTCGTTCTTACTTCTTTCTTTCTTACTTCTTTCTTCCTTCTTTCGTACTTCTTTCTTACTTCTTTCTTACTTCTTTCTTTCTTCTTTCTTTCTTCTTTCTTACTTCTTTCTTCTTTCTTTCTTAATTCTTTCTTACTTCTTTTTTTCTTCTTTCTTACTTCTTTCTTTCTTCTTTCTTACTTCTTTCTTACTTCTTTCTTACTTCTTTCTTACTTCTTTCTTACTTCTTTCTTACTTCTTTCTTACTTCTTTCTTACTTCTTTCTTAATTCTTTCTTACTTCTTTCTTACTTCTTTCTTTCTTCTTTCTTACTCCTTTCTTACTTCTTTCTTACTTCATTCTAACTTCTTTTTTCTTCTTTCTTACTTCTTTCTTACTTCTTTCTTCTTTCTTTCTTACATCTTTCTTACTTCTAACTTTCTTCTATTTTACTTCTTTCTTTCTTCATCTTAATTCTTTCTTTCTTCTTTCTTACTTCTTTCTTGCTTCTTTATTACTTCTTTCTTACTTCTTTCTTCTTTTTTTCTTCTTTCTTACTTCTTTCTTACTTCTTTCTTACTTCTTTCTTTCTTCTTTCTTACTTCTTTCTTACTTCATTCTTACTTCTTTCTTCTTTCTTTCTTCTTTCTTACTTCTTTTTTTCTTCTTTCTTACTTCTTTCTTTCTTCTTTCTTACTTCTTTCTAACTTCTTTTTTCTTCTTTCTTACTTCTTTCTTACTTCTTTCTTACTTCTTTCTTCTTTCTTTCTTCTTTCTTTCTTCTTTCTTTCTTCTTTCTTACCTCTTTCTTACTTCTTTCTTACTTCTTTCTTACTTCTTTCTTAATTCTTTCTTACTTCTTTCTTACTTCTTTCTTTCTTCTTTCTTACTCCTTTCTTTCTTCTTTCTTACTTCTTTCTTACTTCTTTCTTACTCCTTTCTTTCTTACTTCTTTCTTACTTCTTTCGTACTTCTTTCTTACTTCTTTCTTCTTTCTTTCTTCTTTCTTACTTCTTTCTTCTTTCTTTCTTACTTCTTTCTTACTTCTTTTTTTCTTCTTTCTTACTTCTTTCTTTCTTCTTCTTACTTCTTTCTTACTTCTTTCTTACTTATTTCTTACTTCTTTCTTACTTCTTTCTTACTTCTTTCATACTTCTTTCTTACTTCTTTCTTTCTTCTTTTTTCTTCTTTCTTACTTCTTTCTTACTTCTTTCTTTCTTCTTTCTTTCTTCTCTCTTTCTTACCTCTTTCTTACTTCTTTCTTACTTCTTTCTTACTTCTTTCTTACTTCTTTCTTACTTCTAACTTCTTTCTTACTTCTTTCTTACTTCTTTCTAACTTCTTTCTTACTTCTTTCTTACTTCTTTCTTACTTCTTTCTTTCTTACTTCTTTCTTACTTCTTTCATACTTCTTTCTTCTTTCTTACTTCTTTCTTCTTTCTTTGTTACTTCTTTCTTACTTCTTTCTTACTTTTTTCTTACTTCTTTCTTACTTCTTTCTTACTTCTTTCTAACTTCTTTCCTACTTCTTTCTTACTTCTTTCTTCATTCCTTCTTACTTCTTTCTTACTTCTTTCTTACTTCTTTCTTTCTTCTTTCTTCTTTCTAACTTCTTTCTTACTTCTTTCTTACTTCTTTCTTACTTCTTTCTTACTTCGTTCTTACTTCTTTCTTTCTTACTTCTTTCTTACTTCTTTCATACTTCTTTCTTTCTTCTTTCTTACTTCTTTCTTCTTTCCTTCTTACTTCTTTCTTACTTCTTTCTTACTTCTTTCTTACTTCTTTCTTTCTTCTTTCTTCTTTCTTACTTCTTTCTTACTTCTTTCTAACTTCTTTCTTACTTCTTTCTTACTTCTTTCTTACTTCGTTCTTACTTCGTTCTTACTTCTTTCTTTCTTACTTCTTTCTTACTTCTTTCTTACTTCTTTCTTACTTCTTTCTTCTTTCTTTCTTACTTCTTTCTTATTTCTTTCTTACTTCTTTCTTACTTCTTTCTTACTTCTTTCTTCTTTCTTACTTCTTTCTTACTTCTTTCTTACTTCTTTCTTTCTTACTTCTTTCTTCCTTCTTTCGTAATTCTTTCTTACTTCTTTCTTACTTCTTTCTTTCTTCTTTCTTACTTCTTTCTTCATTCTTTCTTACTTCTTTCTTACTTCTTTTTTTCTTCTTTCTTACTTTTTTCTTTCTTCTTTCTTACTTCTTTCTTACTTCTTTCTTACTTCTTTCTTACTTCTTTCTTACTTCTTTCTTAATTCTTTCTTACTTCTTTCTTACTTCTTTCTTTCTTCTTTCTTACTCCTTTCTTACTTCTTTCTTACTTCATTCTAACTTCTTTTTTCTTCTTTCTTACTTCTTTCTTACTTCTTTCTTCTTTCTTTCTTACATCTTTCTTACTTCTAACTTTCTTCTATTTTACTTCTTTCTTTCTTCATCTTAATTCTTTCTTTCTTCTTTCTTACTTCTTTCTTGCTTCTTTATTACTTCTTTCTTACTTCTTTCTTCTTTCTTTCTTCTTTCTTACTTCTTTCTTACTTCTTTCTTACTTCTTTCTTTCTTCTTTCTTACTTCTTTCTTACTTCATTCTTACTTCTTTCTTCTTTCTTTCTTCTTTCTTACTTCTTTTTTTCTTCTTTCTTACTTCTTTCTTTCTTCTTTCTTACTTCTTTCTAACTTCTTTTTTCTTCTTTCTTACTTCTTTCTTACTTCTTTCTTACTTCTTTCTTACTTCTTCCTTCTTTCTTTCTTCTTTCTTTCTTCTTTCTTTCTTCTTTCTTACCTCTTTCTTACTTCTTTCTTACTTCTTTCTTACTTCTTTCTTACTTCTTTCTTACTTCTTTCTTACTTCTTTCTTACTTCTTTCTTCTTTCTTTCTTCTTTCTTTCTTCTTTCTTTCTTCTTTCTTACCTCTTTCTTACTTCTTTCTTACTTCTTTCTTACTTCTTTATTACTTCTTTCTTACTTCTTTCTTACTTCTTTCTTACTTCTTTCTTTCTTCTTTCTTACTTCTTTCTTACTTCATTCTTACTTCTTTCTTCTTTCTTTCTTCTTTCTTACTTCTTTTTTTCTTCTTTCTTACTTCTTTCTTTCTTCTTTCTTACTTCTTTCTAACTTCTTTTTTCTTCTTTCTTACTTCTTTCTTACTTCTTTCTTACTTCTTTCTTACTTCTTTCTTCTTTCTTTCTTCTTTCTTTCTTCTTTCTTTCTTCTTTCTTACCTCTTTCTTACTTCTTTCTTACTTCTTTCTTACTTCTTTCTTACTTCTTTCTTACTTCTTTCTTACTTCTTTCTTCTTTCTTTCTTCTTTCTTTCTTCTTTCTTTCTTCTTTCTTACCTCTTTCTTACTTCTTTCTTACTTCTTTCTTACTTCTTTCTTACTTCTTTCTTACTTCTTTCTTCTTTCTTTCTTCTTTCTTACTTCTTTCTTACTTCTTTCTTACTTCTTTCTTACTTCTTTCTTACTTCTTTCTTAATTCTTTCTTACTTCTTTCTTACTTCTTTCTTTCTTCTTTCTTACTCCTTTCTTACTTCTTTCTTACTTCATTCTAACTTCTTTTTTCTTCTTTCTTACTTCTTTCTTACTTCTTTCTTACTTCTTTCTTACTTCTTTCTTCTTTCTTTCTTACTTCTTTCTTACTTCTTTTTTTCTTCTTTCTTACTTTTTTCTTACTTCTTTCTTACTTCTTTCTAACTTCTTTCCTACTTCTTTCTTACTTCTTTCTTCATTCCTTCTTACTTCTTTCTTAATTCTTTCTTACTTCTTTCTTACTTCTTTCTTTCTTCTTTCTTACTCCTTTCTTACTTCTTTCTTTCTTCTTTCTTACTTCTTTCTTACTTCTTTCTTCTTTCTTACTTCTTTCTTACTTCTTTCTTACTTCTTCCTTTCTTACTTCTTTCTTACTTCTTTCGTACTTCTTTCTTACTTCTTTCTTCTTTCTTTCTTCTTTCTTACTTCTTTCTTCTTTCTTTCTTAATTCTTTCTTACTTCTTTTTTTCTTCTCTCTTACTTCTTTCTTTCTTCTTTCTTACTTCTTTCTTACTTCTTTCTTACTTCTTTCTTACTTCTTTCTTACTTCTTTCTTACTTCTTTTTTTTTCTTTCTTACTTCTTTCATACTTCTTTCTTACTTCTTTCTTTCTTCTTTTTTCTTCTTTCTTACTTCTTTCTTAGGTCTTTCTTTCTTCTTTCTTTCTTCTTTCTTTCTTACCTCTTTCTTACTTCTTTCTTACTTTTTTCTCTACTTCTTTCTTACTTCTTTCTTACTTCTAACTTCTTTCTTAATTCTTTCTTACTTCTTTCTAACTTCTTTCTTAATTCTTTATAACTTCTTTCTTACTTCTTTCTTTCTTACTTCTTTCTTACTTCTTTCATACTTCTTTCTTCTTTCTTACTTCTTTCTTCTTTCTTTGTTACTTCTTTCTTACTTCTTTCTTACTTTTTTCTTACTTCTTTCTTACTTCTTTCTTACTTCTTTCTAACTTCTTTCCTATTTCTTTCTTACTTCTTTCTTCATTCCTTCTTACTTCTTTCTTACTTCTTTCTTACTTCTTTCTTACTTCTTTCTTAATTCGTTCTTACTTCGTTCTTACTTCGTTCTTACTTCTTTCTTTCTTACTTCTTTTTTACTTCTTTCATACTTCTTTCTTTCTTCTTTCTTACTTCTTTCTTCATTCCTTCTTACTTCTTTCTTTCTTCTTTCTTACTTCTTTCTTACTTCTTTCTTTCTTACTTCTTTCTTACTTCTTTATTACTTCTTTCTAACTTCTTTTTTCTTCTTTCTTACTTCTTTCTTACTTCTTTCTTACTTCTTTCTTACTTCTTTCTTCTTTCTTTCTTACTTCTTTCTTACTTCTTTTTTTCTTCTTTCTTACTTTTTTCTTTCTTCTTTCTTACTTCTTTCTTACTTCTTTCTTACTTCTTTCTTACTTCTTTCTTACTTCTTTCTTACTTCTTTCTTCTTTCTTTCTTCTTTCTTTCTTCTTTCTTTCTTCTTTCTTACCTCTTTCTTACTTCTTTCTTACTTCTTTCTTACTTCTTTATTACTTCTTTCTTACTTCTTTCTTACTTCTTTCTTACTTCTTTCTTTCTTCTTTCTTACTTCTTTCTTACTTCATTCTTACTTCTTTCTTCTTTCTTAATTCTTTTTTTCTTCTTTCTTACTTCTTTCTTTCTTCTTTCTTACTTCTTTCTAACTTCTTTTTTCTTCTTTCTTACTTCTTTCTTACTTCTTTCTTACTTCTTTCTTACTTCTTTCTTCTTTCTTTCTTCTTTCTTTCTTCTTTCTTTCTTCTATCTTACTTTTTTCTTTCTTCTTTCTTACTTCTTTCTTACTTCTTTCTTACTTCTTTCTTACTTCTTTCTTACTTCTTTCTTACTTCTTTCTTCTTTCTTTCTTCTTTCTTTCTTCTTTCTTTCTTCTTTCTTACCTCTTTCTTACTTCTTTCTTACTTCTTTCTTACTTCTTTATTACTTCTTTCTTACTTCTTTCTTACTTCTTTCTTACTTCTTTCTTTCTTCTTTCTTACTTCTTTCTTACTTCATTCTTACTTCTTTCTTCTTTCTTTCTTCTTTCTTACTTCTTTTTTTCTTCTTTCTTACTTCTTTCTTTCTTCTTTCTTACTTCTTTCTAACTTCTTTTTTCTTCTTTCTTACTTCTTTCTTACTTCTTTCTTACTTCTTTCTTACTTCTTTCTTCTTTCTCTCTTCTTTCTTTCTTCTTTCTTTCTTCTTTCTTACCTCTTTCTTACTTCTTTCTTACTTCTTTCTTACTTCTTTCTTACTTCTTTCTTACTTCTTTCTTACTTCTTTCTTCTTTCTTTCTTCTTTCTTTCTTCTTTCTTTCTTCTTTCTTACCTCTTTCTTACTTCTTTCTTACTTCTTTCTTACTTCTTTATTACTTCTTTCTTACTTCTTTCTTCTTTCTTTCTTCTTTCTTACTTCTTTCTTACTTCTTTCTTACTTCTTTCTTACTTCTTTCTTACTTCTTTCTTAATTCTTTCTTACTTCTTTCTTACTTCTTTCTTTCTTCTTTCTTACTCCTTTCTTACTTCTTTCTTACTTCATTCTAACTTCTTTTTTCTTCTTTCTTACTTCTTTCTTACTTCTTTCTTACTTCTTTCTTACTTCTTTCTTCTTTCTTTCTTACTTCTTTCTTACTTCTTTTTTTCTTCTTTCTTACTTTTTTCTTACTTCTTTCTTACTTCTTTCTAACTTCTTTCCTACTTCTTTCTTACTTCTTTCTTCATTCCTTCTTACTTCTTTCTTAATTCTTTCTTACTTCTTTCTTACTTCTTTCTTTCTTCTTTCTTACTCCTTTCTTACTTCTTTCTTTCTTCTTTCTTACTTCTTTCTTACTTCTTTCTTCTTTATTACTTCTTTCTTACTTCTTTCTTACTTCTTCCTTTCTTACTTCTTTCTTACTTCTTTCGTACTTCTTTCTTACTTCTTTCTTCTTTCTTTCTTCTTTCTTACTTCTTTCTTCTTTCTTTCTTAATTCTTTCTTACTTCTTTTTTTCTTCTCTCTTACTTCTTTCTTTCTTCTTTCTTACTTCTTTCTTACTTCTTTCTTACTTCTTTCTTACTTCTTTCTTACTTCTTTCTTACTTCTTTCTTACTTCTTTTTTTTCTTTCTTACTTCTTTCATACTTCTTTCTTACTTCTTTCTTTCTTCTTTTTTCTTCTTTCTTACTTCTTTCTTAGGTCTTTCTTTCTTCTTTCTTTCTTCTTTCTTTCTTACCTTTTCTTACTTCTTTCTTACTTTTTTCTCTACTTCTTTCTTACTTCTTTCTTACTTCTAACTTCTTTCTTAATTCTTTCTTACTTCTTTCTAACTTCTTTCTTACTTCTTTCTTACTTCTTTCTTACTTCTTTCTTTCTTACTTCTTTCTTACTTCTTTCATACTTCTTTCTTCTTTCTTACTTCTTTCTTCTTTCTTTGTTACTTCTTTCTTACTTCTTTCTTACTTTTTTCTTACTTCTTTCTTACTTCTTTCTTACTTCTTTCTAACTTCTTTCCTACTTCTTTCTTACTTCTTTCTTCATTCCTTCTTACTTCTTTCTTACTTCTTTCTTACTTCTTTCTTACTTCTTTCTTTCTTCTTTCTTCTTTCTTACTTCTTTCTTACTTCTTTCTTACTTCTTTCTAACTTCTTTCTTACTTCTTTCTTACTTCTTTCTTACTTCTTTCTTACTTCGTTCTTACTTCGTTCTTACTTCGTTCTTACTTCTTTCTTTCTTACTTCTTTCTTACTTCTTTCATACTTCTTTCTTTCTTCTTTCTTACTTCTTTCTTCATTCCTTCTTACTTCTTTCTTTCTTCTTTCTTACTTCTTTCTTACTTCTTTCTTTCTTACTTCTTTCTTACTTCTTTATTACTTCTTTCTAACTTCTTTTTTCTTCTTTCTTACTTCTTTCTTACTTCTTTCTTACTTCTTTCTTACTTCTTTCTTCTTTCTTTCTTACTTCTTTCTTACTTCTTTTTTTCTTCTTTCTTACTTTTTTCTTTCTTCTTTCTTACTTCTTTCTTACTTCTTTCTTACTTCTTTCTTACTTCTTTCTTACTTCTTTCTTACTTCTTTCTTAATTCTTTCTTACTTCTTTCTTACTTCTTTCTTTCTTCTTTCTTACTCCTTTCTTACTTCTTTCTTACTTCATTCTAACTTCTTTTTTCTTCTTTCTTACTTCTTTCTTACTTCTTTCTTCTTTCTTTCTTACATCTTTCTTACTTCTAAATTTCTTCTATTTTACTTCTTTCTTTCTTCTTTCTTAATTCTTTCTTTCTTCTTTCTTACTTCTTTCTTGCTTCTTTATTACTTCTTTCTTACTTCTTTCTTCTTTCTTTCTTCTTTCTTACTTCTTTCTTACTTCTTTCTTACTTCTTTCTTTCTTCTTTCTTACTTCTTTCTTACTTTTTTCTCTACTTCTTTCTTACTTCTTTCTTACTTCTAACTTCTTTCTTAATTCTTTCTTACTTCTTTCTAACTTCTTTCTTACTTCTTTCTTACTTCTTTCTTACTTCTTTCTTTCTTACTTCTTTCTTACTTCTTTCATACTTCTTTCTTCTTTCTTACTTCTTTCTTCTTTCTTTGTTACTTCTTTCTTACTTCTTTCTTACTTTTTTCTTACTTCTTTCTTACTTCTTTCTTACTTCTTTCTAACTTCTTTCCTACTTCTTTCTTCCTTCTTTCTTCATTCCTTCTTACTTCTTTCTTACTTCTTTCTTACTTCTTTCTTTCTTCTTTCTTCTTTCTAACTTCTTTCTTACTTCTTTCTTACTTCTTTCTTACTTCTTTCTTACTTCGTTCTTACTTCTTTCTTTCTTACTTCTTTCTTACTTCTTTCATACTTCTTTCTTTCTTCTTTCTTACTTCTTTCTTCTTTCCTTCTTACTTCTTTCTTACTTCTTTCTTACTTCTTTCTTACTTCTTTCTTTCTTCTTTCTTCTTTCTTACTTCTTTCTTACTTCTTTCTAACTTCTTTCTTACTTCTTTCTTACTTCTTTCTTACTTCGTTCTTACTTCGTTCTTACTTCTTTCTTTCTTACTTCTTTCTTACTTCTTTCTTACTTCTTTCTTACTTCTTTCTTCTTTCGTTCTTACTTCTTTCTTTCTTACTTCTTTCTTACCTCTTTCTTACTTCTTTCTTACTTCTTTCTTCTTTCTTTCTTACTTCTTTCTTATTTCTTTCTTACTTCTTTCTTACTTCTTTCTTACTTCTTTCTTCTTTCTTACTTCTTTCTTACTTCTTTCTTACTTCTTTCTTTCTTACTTCTTTCTTCCTTCTTTCGTACTTCTTTATTACTTCTTTCTTACTTCTTTCTTTCTTCTTTCTTACTTCTTTCTTCATTCTTTCTTACTTCTTTCTTACTTCTTTTTTTCTTCTTTCTTACTTTTTTCTTTCTTCTTTCTTACTTCTTTCTTACTTCTTTCTTACTTCTTTCTTACTTCTTTCTTACTTCTTTCTTAATTCTTTCTTACTTCTTTCTTACTTCTTTCTTTCTTCTTTCTTACTCCTTTCTTACTTCTTTCTTACTTCATTCTAACTTCTTTTTTCTTCTTTCTTACTTCTTTCTTACTTCTTTCTTCTTTCTTTCTTACATCTTTCTTACTTCTAACTTTCTTCTATTTTACTTCTTTCTTTCTTCATCTTAATTCTTTCTTTCTTCTTTCTTACTTCTTTCTTGCTTCTTTATTACTTCTTTCTTACTTCTTTCTTCTTTCTTTCTTCTTTCTTACTTCTTTCTTACTTCTTTCTTACTTCTTTCTTTCTTCTTTCTTACTTCTTTCTTACTTCATTCTTACTTCTTTCTTCTTTCTTTCTTCTTTCTTACTTCTTTTTTTCTTCTTTCTTACTTCTTTCTTTCTTCTTTCTTACTTCTTTCTAACTTCTTTTTTCTTCTTTCTTACTTCTTTCTTACTTCTTTCTTACTTCTTTCTTACTTCTTTCTTCTTTCTTTCTTCTTTCTTTCTTCTTTCTTTCTTCTTTCTTACCTCTTTCTTACTTCTTTCTTACTTCTTTCTTACTTCTTTCTTAATTCTTTCTTACTTCTTTCTTACTTCTTTCTTTCTTCTTTCTTACTCCTTTCTTTCTTCTTTCTTACTTCTTTCTTACTTCTTTCTTACTCCTTTCTTTCTTACTTCTTTCTTACTTCTTTCGTACTTCTTTCTTCTTTCTTCTTTCTTTCTTCTTTCTTACTTCTTTCCTCTTTCTTTCTTACTTCTTTCTTACTTCTTTTTTTCTTCTTTCTTACTTCTTTCTTTCTTCTTTCTTACTTCTTTCTTACTTCTTTCTTACTTATTTCTTACTTCTTTCTTACTTCTTTCTTACTTCTTTCTTACTTCTTTCTTACTTCTTTCTTACTTCTTTTTTTCTTCTTTCTTACTTCTTTCATACTTCTTTCTTACTTCTTTCTTTCTTCTTTTTTCTTCTTTCTTACTTCTTTCTTACTTCTTTCTTTCTTCTTTCTTTCTTCTTTCTTTCTTACCTCTTTCTTACTTCTTTCTTACTTCTTTCTTACTTCTTTCTTACTTCTTTCTTACTTCTAACTTCTTTCTTACTTCTTTCTTACTTCTTTCTAACTTCTTTCTTACTTCTTTCTTACGTCTTTCTTACTTCTTTCTTTCTTACTTCTTTCTTACTTCTTTCATACTTCTTTCTTCTTTCTTACTTCTTTCTTCATTCCTTCTTACTTCTTTCTTACTTCTTTCTTACTTCTTTCTTTCTTCTTTCTTCTTTCTTACTTCTTTCTTACTTCTTTCTTTCTTACTTCTTTCTTACTTCTTTCTTACTTCTTTCTTCTTTCTTACTTCTTTCTTACTTCTTTCTTACTTCTTTCTTTCTTAATTCTTTCTTACTTCTTTCGTACTTCTTTCGTACTTCTTTCTTCTTTCTTACTTCTTTCTTACTTCTTTCTAACTTCTTTCTTACTTCTTTCTTACTTCTTTCTTACTTCGTTCTTACTTCGTTCTTACTTCTTTCTTTCTTACTTCTTTCTTACTTCTTTCTTACTTCTTTCTTACTTCTTTCTTCTTTCGTTCTTACTTCTTTCTTTCTTACTTCTTTCTTACTTCTTTCTTACTTCTTTCTTACTTCTTTCTTCTTTCTTTCTTACTTCTTTCTTATTTCTTTCTTACTTCTTTCTTACTTCTTTCTTACTTCTTTCTTCTTTCTTACTTCTTTCTTACTTCTTTCTTACTTCTTTCTTTCTTACTTCTTTCTTCCTTCTTTCGTACTTCTTTCTTACTTCTTTCTTACTTCTTTCTTTCTTCTTTCTTACTTCTTTCTTCATTCTTTCTTACTTCTTTCTTACTTCTTTTTTTCTTCTTTCTTACTTCTTTCTTTCTTCTTTCTTACTTCTTTCTTACTTCTTTCTTACTTCTTTCTTACTTCTTTATTACTTCTTTCTTAATTCTTTCTTACTTCTTTCTTACTTCTTTCTTTCTTCTTTCTTACTTCTTTCTTACTTTTTTTTTACTTCATTCTAACTTCTTTTTTCTTCTTTCTTACTTCTTTCTTACTTCTTTCTTCTTTCTTTCTTACATCTTTCTTACTTCTAACTTTCTTCTATTTTACTTCTTTCTATCTTCTTTCTTAATTCTTTCTTTCTTCTTTCTTACTTCTTTCTTGCTTTTTTACTTCTTTCTTACTTCTTTCTTCTTTCTTTCTTCTTTCTTACTTCTTTCTTACTTCATTCTTACTTCTTTCTTACTTCATTCTTACTTCTTTCTTACTTCTTTCTTTCTTCTTTCTTACTTCTTTCTTACTTCATTCTTACTTCTTTCTTCTATCTTTCTTTCTTCTTTCTTACTTCTTTCTTACTTCTTTCTTACTTCTTTCTTCTTTCTTTCTTCTTTCTTTCTTACTTTTTTCTCACTTCTTTCTTACTTCTTTCTTACTTCTTTCTTACTTCTTTCTTCTTTCTTTCTTACTTCTTTCTTACTTCTTTCTTACTTCTTTCTTACTTCTTTCTTACTTCTTTCTTACTTCTTTCTTACTTCTTTCTTACTTCTTTCTTCATTCCTTTTTACTTCTTTCTTACTCCTTTCTTACTTCTTTCTTTCTTACTTCTTTCTTACTTCTTTCATACTGCTTTCTTCTTTCTTACTTCTCTCTTCTTTCTTTCTTACTTCTTTCTTACTTCTTTCTTACTTTTTTCTTACTTCTTTCTTACTTCTTTCTTACTTCTTTCTAACTTCTTTCCTACCTCTTTCTTACTTCTTTCTTACTTCTTTCTTACTTCTTTCTTACTTCTTTCTTAATTCTTTCTTACTTCTTTCTTACTTCTTTCTTTCTTCTTTCTTACTCCTTTCTTTCTTCTTTCTTACTTCTTTCTTACTTCTTTCTTTCTTACTTTTTTCTTACTTCTTTCGTACTTCTTTCTTACTTCTTTATTCTTTCTTTCTTCTTTCTTACTTCTTTCTTCTTTCTTTCTTACTTCTTTCTTATTTCTTTTTTTCTTCTTTCTTACTTCTTTCTTTCTTCTTTCTTACTTCTTTCTTACTTCTTTCTTACTTCTTTCTTACTTCTTTCTTACTTCTTTCTTACTTCTTTCTTACTTCTTTCTTACTTCTTTCTTACTTCTTTCTTACTTCTTTCATACTTCTTTCTTACTTCTTTCTTTCTTCTTTTTTCTTCTTTCTTACTTCTTTCATACTTCTTTCTTTCTTCTTTCTCTCTTCTTTCTTTCTTACCCCTTTCTTACTTCTTTCTTACTTTTTTCTTACTTCTTTCTTACTTCTTTCTTACTTCTAACTTCTTTCTTACTTCTTTCTTACTTCTTTCTAACTTCTTTCTTACTTCTTTCTTACTTCTTTCTTACTTCTTTCATACTTCTTTCTTCTTTCTTACTTCTTTCTTCTTTCTTTGTTACTTCTTTCTTACTTCTTTCTTACTTTTTTCTTACTTCTTTCTTACTTCTTTCTTACTTCTTTCTAACTTCTTTCCTACTTCTTTCTTACTTCTTTCTTCATTCCTTCTTACTTCTTTCTTACTTCTTTCTTACTTCTTTCTTACTTCTTTCTTTCTTCTTTCTTCTTTCTTACTTCTTTCTTACTTCTTTCTTACTTCTTTCTAACTTCTTTCTTACTTCTTTCTTACTTCTTTCTTACTTCTATCTTACTTCGTTCTTACTTCTTTCTTTCTTACTTCTTTCTTTCTTACTTCTTTCTTACTTCTTTCATACTTCTTTCTTTCTTCTTTCTTACTTTTTTCTTCTTTCCTTCTTACTTCTTTCTTACTTCGTTCTTACTTCTTTCTTTCTTACCTCTTTCTTACTTCTTTCATACTTCTTTCTTTCTTCTTTCTTACTTCTTTCTTAATTCCTTCTTACTTCTTTCTTTCTTCTTTCTTCTTTCTTACTTCTTTATTACTTCTTTCTTTCTTACTTCTTTCTTACTTCTTTATTACTTCTTTCTAACTTCTTTTTCTTCTTTCTTACTTCTTTCTTACTTCTTTCTTACTTCTTTCTTACTTCTTTCTTACTTCTTTCTTCTTTCTTTCTTACTTCTTTCTTATTTCTTTCTTACTTCTTTCTTACTTCTTTCTTACTTCTTTTTTCTTCTTTCTTCTTTCTTACTTCTTTCTTACTTCTTTCTTACTTCTTTCTTACTTCTTTCTTACTTCTTTCTCACTTCTTTCTTAATTCTTTCTTACTTCTTTCTTACTTCTTTCTTTCTTCTTTCTTACTCCTTTCTTACTTCTTTCTTACTTCATTTTAACTTCTTTCCTACTTCTTTCTTACTTCTTTCTTCATTCTTTCTTACTTCTTTCTTACTTCTTTTTTCTTCTTTCTTACTTCTTTCTTTCTTCTTTCTTACTTCTTTCTTACTTCTTTCTTATTTCTTTCTTACTTCTTTCTTACTTCTTTCTTACTTCTTTCTTCTTTCTTACTTCTTTCTTACTTCTTTCTTACTTCTTTCTTTCTTACTTCTTTCTTCTTTCGTACTTCTTTCTTACTTCTTTCTTACTTCTTTCTTTCTTCTTTCTTACTTCTTTCTTCATTCTTTCTTTCTTCTTTCTTACTTCTTTCTTACTTCGTTCTTACTTCGTTCTTACTTCTTTCTTACTTCTTTCTTACTTCTTTCTTTCTTCTTTCTTCTTTCTTACTTCTTTCTTACTTCTTTCTTACTTCTTTCTAACTTCTTTCTTACTTCTTTCTTACTTCTTTCTTACTTCGTTCTTACTTCGTTCTTACTTCTTTCTTTCTTACCTCTTTCTTACTTCTTTCATACTTCTTTCTTTCTTCTTTCTTACTTCTTTCTTCATTCCTTCTTACTTCTTTCTTTCTTCTTTCTTACTTCTTTCTTACTTCTTTCTTACTTCTTTCTTTCTTACTTCTTTCTTACTTCTTTATTACTTCTTTCTAACTTCTTTTTTCTTCTTTCTTACTTCTTTCTTACTTCTTTCTTACTTCTTTCTTACTTCTTTCTTCTTTCTTTCTTACTTCTTTCTTATTTCTTTCTTACTTCTTTCTTACTTCTTTCTTACTTCTTTCTTCTTTCTTACTTCTTTCTTACTTCTTTCTTTCTTACTTCTTTCTTTCTTACTTCTTTCTTACTTCTTTCGTACTTCTTTCTTACTTCTTTCTTACTTCTTTCTTACTTCTTTCTTAATTCTTTCTTACTTCTTTCTTACTTCTTTCTTTCTTCTTTCTTACTCCTTTCTTACTTCTTTCTTACTTCATTTTAACTTCTTTTTTCTTCTTTCTTACTTCTTTCTTACTTCTTTCTTCTTTCTTTCTTACATCTTTCTTACTTCTAGCTTTCTTCTATTTTACTTCTTTCTTTCTTCTTTCTTAATTCTTTCTTTCTTCTTTCTTACTTCTTTCTTGCTTCTTTATTACTTCTTTCTTACTTCTTTCTTCTTTCTTTCTTCTTTCTTACTTCTTTCTTACTTCTTTCTTACTTCTTTCTTTCTTCTTTCTTACTTCTTTCTTTCTTCTTTCTTCTTTCTTTCTTGTTTCTTTCTTCATTCCTTCTTACTTCTTTCTTACTTCTTTCTTACTTCTTTCTTACTTCTTTCTTACTTCATTGTTACTTCTTTCTTCTATCTTTCTTTCTTCTTTCTTACTTCTTTCTTACTTCTTTCTTCTTTCTTTCTTCTTTCTTTCTTCTTTCTTTCTTCTTTCTTACTTCTTTCTTACTTCTTTCTTACTTCTTTCTTCTTTCTTTCTTCTTTCTTTCTTACTTCTTTCTCACTTCTTTCTTACTTCTTTCTTACTTCTTTCTTACTTGTTTCTTCATTCCTTCTTACTTCTTTCTTACTTCTTTCTTACTTCTTTCTTACTTCTTTCTTACTTCTTTTTTTCTTCTTTCTTACTTCTTTCATATTTCTTTCTTACTTCTTTCTTTCTTCTTTTTTCTTCTTTCTTACTTCTTTCTTTCTCCTTTCTTAATTCTTTCTTACTTCTTTCTTACTTCTTTCTTACTTATTTCTAACTTCTTTCTTACTTCTTTCTTACTTCTTTCTAACTTCTTTCTTACTTTTTCTTGCTTCTTTCTAACTTCTTTCTTACTTCTTTCTTACTTCTTTCTTACTTCTTTCTTTCTTACTTCTCTCATACTTCTTTCTTTCTTCTTTCTTACTTCTTTCTTACTTCTTTCTTACTTCTTTCTTACTTCTTTCCTACTTCTTTCTTACCTCTATCTTACTTCTTTCTAACTTCTTTCTTACTTCTTTCTTACTTCTTTCTTACTTCTTTCTTAATTCTTTCTTAATTCTTTCTTCTTTCTTTCTTACTTCTTTCTTACTTCTTTCTTTATTCTTTCTTACTACTTTCTTTCTTCTTTCTTACTTCTTTCTTTCTTCTTTCTTACTTCTTTTTTACATCTTTCTTACTTCTTTCTTACTTCTTTCTTCTTTCTTTCTTACTTCTTTCTTACTTCTTTCTTCTTTCTTTCTTACTTCTTTCTTACTTCTTTTTACTTCTTTCTTACTTCTTTCTTACTTCTTTCTTTCTTCTTTCTTACTTCTTTCATACTTCTTTCTTACTTCTTTCTAACTTCTTTTTTCTTCTTTCTTACTTCTTTCTTACTTCTTCCTTACTTCTTTCTTCTTTCTTTCTTACTTCTTTCTTATTTCTTTCTTACTTCTTTCTTACTTCTTTCTTACTTCTTTCTTCTTTCTTACTTCTTTCTTACTTCTTTCTTTCTTCTTTCTTACTTCTTTCATACTTCTTTCTTACTTCTTTCTTACTTCTTTCTTCTTTCTTTCTTACTTCTTTCTTACTTCTTTCTTACTTCTTTCTTACTTCTTTCTTACTTCTTTCTAACTTCTTTCTTACTTCTTTCTTACTTCTTTCTTACTTCTTTCTTTCTTACTTCTTTCTTACTTCTTTCTTACTTCTTTCTTCTTTCTTACTTCAATCTTACTTCTTTCTTATTTCTTTCTTTCTTACTTCTTTCTTACTTCTTTCGTACTTCTTTCTTACTTCTTTCTTACTTCTTTTTTTCTTCTTTTTACTTCTTTCTTTCTTACTTCTTTCTTACTTCTTTCATACTGCTTTCTTCTTTCTTACTTCTTTCTTCTTTCTTTCTTACTTCTTTCTTACTTCTTTCTTACTTTTTTCTTACTTCTTTCTTACTTCTTTCTTACTTCTTTCTAACTTCTTTCCTACCTCTTTCTTACTTCTTTCTTACTTCTTTCTTACTTCTTTCTTACTTCTTTCTTCTGTCTTTCTTCTTTCTTACTTCTTTCTTACTTCTTTCTTACTTCTTTCTTTCTTCTTTCTTACTTCTTTCTTACTTCATTCTTACTTCTTTCTTCTTTCTTTCTTCTTTCTTACTTCTTTTTTTCTTCTTTCTTACTTCTTTCTTTCTTCTTTCTTACTTCTTTCTAACTTCTTTTTTCTTCTTTCTTACTTCTTTCTTACTTCTTTCTTACTTCTTTCTTACTTCTTTCTTCTTTCTTTCTTCTTTCTTTCTTCTTTCTTTCTTCTTTCTTACCTCTTTCTTACTTCTTTCTTACTTCTTTCTTACTTCTTTCTTAATTCTTTCTTACTTCTTTCTTACTTCTTTCTTTCTTCTTTCTTACTCCTTTCTTTCTTCTTTCTTACTTCTTTCTTACTTCTTTCTTACTCCTTTCTTTCTTACTTCTTTCTTACTTCTTTCGTACTTCTTTCTTACTTCTTTCTTCTTTCTTCTTTCTTACTTCTTTCTTCTTTCTTTCTTACTTCTTTCTTACTTCTTTTTTTCTTCTTTCTTACTTCTTTCTTTCTTCTTTCTTACTTCTTTCTTACTTCTTTCTTACTTATTTCTTACTTCTTTCTTACTTCTTTCTTACTTCTTTCTTACTTCTTTCTTACTTCTTTCTTACTTCTTTCTTACTTCTTTTTTTCTTCTTTCTTACTTCTTTCATACTTCTTTCTCACTTCTTTCTTTCTTCTTTTTTCTTCTTTCTTACTTCTTTCTTACTCTTCTTTCTTTCTTCTTTCTTTCTTCTTTCTTTCTTACCTCTTTCTTACTTCTTTCTTACTTCTTTCTTACTTCTTTCTTACTTTCTTACTTCTAACTTCTTTCTTACTTCTTTCTTACTTCTTTCTAACTTCTTTCTTACTTCTTTCTTACTTCTTTCTTACTTCTTTCTTTCTTACTTCTTTCTTACTTCTTTCATACTTCTTTCTTCTTTCTTACTTCTTTCTTCTTTCTTTGTTACTTCTTTCTTACTTCTTTCTTACTTTTTTCTTACTTCTTTCTTACTTCTTTCTTACTTTTTTCTTACTTCTTTCTTACTTATTTCTTACTTCTTTCTAACTTCTTTCCTACTTCTTTCTTACTTCTTTCTTCATTCCTTCTTACTTCTTTCTTACTTCTTTCTTACTTCTTTCTTACTTCTTTCTTCTTTCTTTCTTACTTCTTTATTTCTTCTTTCTTACTTCTTTCTTACTTCTTTCTTACTTCTTTCTAACTTCTTTTTTCTTCTTTCTTACTTCTTTCTTACTTCTTTCTTACTTCTTTCTTACTTCTTTCTTCTTTCTTTCTTACTTCTTTATTTCTTCTTTCTTACTTCTTTCTTACTTCTTTCTTACTTCTTTCTAACTTCTTTTTTCTTCTTTGTTACTTCTTTCTTACTTCTTTCTTACTTCTTTCTTACTTCTTTCTTACTTATTTCTAACTTCTTTCTTACTTGTTTCTTACTTCTTTCTAACTTCTTTCTTACTTTTTCTTGCTTCTTTCTAACTTCTTTCTTACTTCTTTCTTACTTCTTTCTTACTTCTTTCTTTCTTACTTCTCTCATACTTCTTTCTTTCTTCTTTCTTACTTCTTTCTTCTTTCTTTCTTACTTCTTTCTTACTTCTTTCCTACTTCTTTCTTACCTCTATCTTACTTCTTTCTAACTTCTTTCTTACTTCTTTCTTACTTCTTTCTTAATTCTTTCTTACTTCTTTCTTCTTTCTTTCTTACTTCTTTCTTACTTCTTTCTTTATTCTTTCTTACTACTTTCTTTCTTCTTTCTTACTTCTTTCTTTCTTCTTTCTTACTTCTTTCTTACATCTTTCTTACTTCTTTCTTACTTCTTTCCTTTCTTTCTTACTTCTTTCTTACTTCTTTCTTCTTTCTTTCTTACTTCTTTCTTACTTCTTTTTTACTTCTTTCTTACTTCTTTCTTACTTCTTTCTTTCTTCTTTCTTACTTCTTTCATACTTCTTTCTTACTTCTTTCTAACTTCTTTTTCTTCTCTCTTACTTCTTTCTTACTTCTTCCTTACTTCTTTCTTCTTTCTTTCTTACTTCTTTCTTATTTCTTTCTTACTTCTTTCTTACTTCTTTCTTACTTCTTTCTTCTTTCTTACTTCTTTCATACTTCTTTCTTACTTCTTTCTTACTTCTTTCTTCTTTCTTTCTTACTTCTTTCTTACTTCTTTCTTACTTCTTTCTTACTTCTTTCTTACTTCTTTCTAACTTCTTTCTTCCTTCTTTCTTACTTCTTTCTTACTTCTTTCTTTCTTACTTCTTTCTTACTTCTTTCTTACTTCTTTATTCTTTCTTACTTCAATCTTACTTCTTTCTTATTTCTTTCTTTCTTACTTCTTTCTTACTTCTTTCGTACTTCTTTCTTACTTCTTTCTTACTTCTTTTTCTTCTTTCTTACTTCTTTCTTTCTTCTCTCTTAATTCTTTCTTACTTCTTTCTTCTTTCTTACTTGTTTCTTGCTTCTTTCTTACTTCTTTCTTACTTCTTTCTTTCTTCTTTCTTACTTCTTTCTTTCTTCTTTCTTCATTCTTTCTTACTTCTTTCTTCATTCCTTCTTACTTCTTTCTTACTTCTTTCTTACTTCTTTCTTTCTTCTTACTTCTTTCATACTTCTTTCTTTCTTCTTTCTTACTTCTTTCTTCTTTCTTCCTTACTTCTTTCTTACTTCTTTCTTACTTCTTTCTTCTTTCTTTCTTACTTCTTTCTTACTTCTTTCCTACTACTTTCTTACTTCTTTCTTACTTCTTTCTAACTTCTTTCTTACTTCTTTCTTACTTCTTTCTTACTTCTTTCTTACTTCTTTCTTACTTCTTTCTAACTTCTTTCTTACTTCATTCTTACTTCTTTCTTCTTTCTTTCTTACTTCTTTCTTACTTCATTCTTACTTCTTTCTTACTTCTTTCTTTCTTCTTTCTTAATTCTTTCTTTCTTCTTTCTTACTTCTTTCTTACTTCTTTCTTACTTCATTCTTCTTTCTTTCTTCTTCCTTTCTTACTTCTTTCTTACTTCTTTCTTACTTCTTTCTTCATTCCTTCTTACTTCTTTCTTACTTCTTTCTTACTTCTTTCTTACTTCTTTCTTACTTCTTTCTTTCTTCTTTCTTCTTTCTTACTTCTTTCTTACTTCTTTCTTACTTCTTTCTTACTTCTTTTTTTCTTCTTTCTTACTTCTTTCTTTCTTCTTTCTTACTTCTTTCTTACTTCTTTCTTACTTCTTTCTTACTCATTTCTTACTTCTTTCTTACTTCTTTCTTACTTCTTTCTTAATTCTTTCTTACTTCTTTCTTACTTCTTTCTTTCTTCTTTCTTACTCCTTTCTTACTTCTTTCTTACTTCATTTTAACTTCTTTTTTCTTCTTTCTTACTTCTTTCTTACTTCTTTCTTCTTTCTTTCTTACATCTTTCTTACTTCTAGCTTTCTTCTATTTTACTTCTTTCTTTCTTCTTTCTTAATTCTTTCTTTCTTCTTTCTTACTTCTTTCTTGCTTCTTTATTACTTCTTTCTTACTTCTTTCTTCTTTCTTTCTTCTTTCTTACTTCTTTCTTACTTCTTTCTTACTTCTTTCTTTCTTCTTTCTTACTTCTTTCTTTCTTCTTTCTTCTTTCTTTCTTGTTTCTTTCTTCATTCCTTCTTACTTCTTTCTTACTTCTTTCTTACTTCTTTCTTACTTCTTTCTTACTTCATTGTTACTTCTTTCTTCTATCTTTCTTTCTTCTTTCTTACTTCTTTCTTACTTCTTTCTTCTTTCTTTCTTCTTTCTTTCTTCTTTCTTTCTTCTTTCTTACTTCTTTCTTACTTCTTTCTTACTTCTTTCTTCTTTCTTTCTTCTTTCTTTCTTACTTCTTTCTCACTTCTTTCTTACTTCTTTCTTACTTCTTTCTTACTTGTTTCTTCACTCCTTCTTACTTCTTTCTTACTTCTTTCTTACTTCTTTCTTACTTCTTTCTTACTTCTTTTTTTCTTCTTTCTTACTTCTTTCATACTTCTTTCTTACTTCTTTCTTTCTTCTTTTTTCTTCTTTCTTACTTCTTTCTTTCTCCTTTCTTAATTCTTTCTTACTTCTTTCTTACTTCTTTCTTCTTTCCTTCTTACTTCTTTCTTACTTCTTTCTTACTTCTTTCTTACTTCTTTCTTCATTCCTTTTTACTTCTTTCTTACTCCTTTCTTACTTCTTTCTTTCTTACTTCTTTCTTACTTCTTTCATACTTCTTTCTTCTTTCTTACTTCTTTCTTCTTTCTTTCTTACTTCTTTCTTACTTCTTTCTTACTTTTTTCTTACTTCTTTCTTACTTATTTCTTACTTCTTTCTAACTTCTTTCCTACTTCTTTCTTACTTCTTTCTTCATTCCTTCTTACTTCTTTCTTACTTCTTTCTTACTTCTTTCTTACTTCTTTCTTCTTTCTTTCTTACTTCTTTATTTCTTCTTTCTTACTTCTTTCTTACTTCTTTCTTACTTCTTTCTAACTTCTTTTTTCTTCTTTCTTACTTCTTTCTTACTTCTTTCTTACTTCTTTCTTACTTCTTTCTTCTTTCTTTCTTACTTCTTTATTTCTTCTTTCTTACTTCTTTCTTACTTCTTTCTTACTTCTTTCTAACTTCTTTTTTCTTCTTTCTTACTTCTTTCTTACTTCTTTCTTACTTCTTTCTTACTTCTTTCTTACTCATTTCTAACTTCTTTCTTACTTCTTTCTTACTTCTTTCTAACTTCTTTCTTACTTTTTCTTGCTTCTTTCTAACTTCTTTCTTACTTCTTTCTTACTTCTTTCTTACTTCTTTCTTTCTTACTTCTCTCATACTTCTTTCTTTCTTCTTTCTTACTTCTTTCTTACTTCTTTCTTACTTCTTTCTTACTTCTTTCCTACTTCTTTCTTACCTCTATCTTACTTCTTTCTAACTTCTTTCTTACTTCTTTCTTACTTCTTTCTTACTTCTTTCTTAATTCTTTCTTAATTCTTTCTTCTTTCTTTCTTACTTCTTTCTTACTTCTTTCTTTATTCTTTCTTACTACTTTCTTTCTTCTTTCATACTTCTTTCTTTCTTCTTTCTTACTTCTTTTTTACATCTTTCTTACTTCTTTCTTACTTCTTTCTTCTTTCTTTCTTAATTCTTTCTTACTTCTTTCTTCTTTCTTTCTTACTTCTTTCTTACTTCTTTTTTACTTCTTTCTTACTTCTTTCTTACTTCTTTCTTTCTTCTTTCTTACTTCTTTCATACTTCTTTCTTACTTCTTTCTAACTTCTTTTTTCTTCTCTCTTACTTCTTTCTTACTTCTTCCTTACTTCTTTCTTCTTTCTTTCTTACTTCTTTCTTATTTCTTTCTTACTTCTTTCTTACTTCTTTCTTACTTCTTTCTTCTTTCTTACTTCTTTCTTACTTCTTTCTTTCTTCTTTCTTACTTCTTTCATACTTCTTTCTTACTTCTTTCTTACTTCTTTCTTCTTTCTTTCTTACTTCTTTCTTACTTCTTTCTTACTTCTTTCTTACTTCTTTCTTACTTCTTTCTAACTTCTTTCTTACTTCTTTCTTACTTCTTTCTTACTTCTTTCTTTCTTACTTCTTTCTTACTTCTTTCTTACTTCTTTCTTCTTTCTTACTTCAATCTTACTTCTTTCTTATTTCTTTCTTTCTTACTTCTTTCTTACTTCTTTCGTACTTCTTTCTTACTTCTTTCTTACTTCTTTTTTTCTTCTTTTTACTTCTTTCTTTCTTACTTCTTTCTTACTTCTTTCATACTGCTTTCTTCTTTCTTACTTCTTTCTTCTTTCTTTCTTACTTCTTTCTTACTTCTTTCTTACTTTTTTCTTACTTGTTTCTTACTTCTTTCTTACTTCTTTCTAACTTCTTTCCTACCTCTTTCTTACTTCTTTCTTACTTCTTTCTTACTTCTTTCTTACTTCTTTCTTCTGTCTTTCTTCTTTCTTACTTCTTTCTTACTTCTTTCTTACTTCTTTCTTTCTTCTTTCTTACTTCTTTCTTACTTCATTCTTACTTCTTTCTTCTTTCTTTCTTCTTTCTTACTTCTTTTTTTCTTCTTTCTTACTTCTTTCTTTCTTCTTTCTTACTTCTTTCTAACTTCTTTTTTCTTCTTTCTTACTTCTTTCTTACTTCTTTCTTACTTCTTTCTTACTTCTTTCTTCTTTCTTTCTTCTTTCTTTCTTCTTTCTTACCTCTTTCTTACTTCTTTCTTACTTCTTTCTTACTTCTTTCTTAATTCTTTCTTACTTATTTCTTACTTCTTTCTTACTTCTTTCTTTCTTCTTTCTTACTCCTTTCTTTCTTCTTTCTTACTTCTTTCTTACTTCTTTCTTACTCCTTTCTTTCTTACTTCTTTCTTACTTCTTTCGTACTTCTTTCTTACTTCTTTCTTCTTTCTTCTTTCTTACTTCTTTCTTCTTTCTTTCTTACTTCTTTCTTACTTCTTTTTTTCTTCTTTCTTACTTCTTTCTTTCTTCTTTCTTACTTCTTTCTTACTTCTTTCTTACTTATTTCTTACTTCTTTCTTACTTCTTTCTTACTTCTTTCTTACTTCTTTCTTACTTCTTTCTTACTTCTTTCTTACTTCTTTTTTTCTTCTTTCTTACTTCTTTCATACTTCTTTCTCACTTCTTTCTTTCTTCTTTTTTCTTCTTTCTTACTTCTTTCTTACTTCTTTCTTTCTTCTTTCTTTCTTCTTTCTTTCTTACCTCTTTCTTACTTCTTTCTTACTTCTTTCTTACTTCTTTCTTACTTCTTTCTTACTTCTAACTTCTTTCTTACTTCTTTCTTACTTCTTTCTAACTTCTTTCTTACTTCTTTCTTACTTCTTTCTTACTTCTTTCTTTCTTACTTCTTTCTTACTTCTTTCATACTTCTTTCTTCTTTCTTACTTCTTTCTTCTTTCTTTGTTACTTCTTTCTTACTTCTTTCTTACTTTTTTCTTACTTCTTTCTTACTTCTTTCTTACTTCTTTCTAACTTCTTTCCTACTTCTTTCTTACTTCTTTCTTCATTCCTTCTTACTTCTTTCTTACTTCTTTCTTACTTCTTTCTTTCTTCTTTCTTCTTTCTTACTTCTTTCTTACTTCTTTCTTACTTCTTTCTTACTTCTTTCTTACTTCTTTCTTACTTCTTTCTTACTTCTTTCTTACTTCGTTCTTACTTCTTTCTTTCTTACTTCTTTCTTACTTCTTTCATTCTTCTTTGTTTCTTCTTTCTTACTTCTTTCTTCTTTCCTTCTTACTTCTTTCTTACTTCTTTCTTACTTCTTTCTTACTTCTTTCTTTCTTCTTTCTTCTTTCTTACTTCTTTCTTAATTCTTTCTTACTTCTTTCTAACTTCTTTCTTACTTCTTTCTTACTTCTTTCTTACTTCGTTCTTACTTCGTTCTTACTTCTTTCTTTCTTACTTCTTTCTTACTTCTTTCATACTTCTTTCTTTCTTCTTTCTTACTTCTTTCTTCATTCCTTCTTACTTCTTTCTTTCTTCTTTCTTACTTCTTTCTTACTTCTTTCTTACTTCTTTCTTTCTTACTTCTTTCTTACTTCTTTATTACTTCTTTCTAACTTCTTTTTTCTTCTTTCTTACTTCGTTCTTACTTCTTTCTTACTTCTTTCTTACTTCTTTCTTCTTTCTTTCTTACTTCTTTCTTATTTCTTTCTTACTTCTTTCTTACTTCTTTCTTACTTCTTTCCTACTTCTTTCTTTCTTACTTCTTTCTTACTTCTTTCGTACTTCTTTCTTACTTCTTTCTTACTTCTTTCTTTCTTCTTTCTTACTTCTTTCTTCATTCTTTCTTACTTCTTTCTTACTTCTTTTTTCTTCTTTCTTACTTCTTTCTTTCTTCTTTCTTACTTCTTTCTTACTTCTTTCTTACTTCTTTATTACTTCTTTCTTAATTCTTTCTTACTTCTTTCTTACTTCTTTCATTCTTCTTTCTTACTTCTTTCTTACTTTTTTCTTACTTCATTCTAACTTCTTTTTTCTTCTTTCTTACTTCTTTCTTACTTCTTTCTTCTTTCTTTCTTACATCTTTCTTACTTCTAACTTTCTTCTATTTTACTTCTTTCTATCTTCTTTCTTAATTCTTTCTTTCTTCTTTCTTACTTCTTTCTTACTTCATTCTTACTTCTTTCTTACTTCTTTCTTTCTTCTTTCTTACTTCTTTCTTACTTCATTCTTACTTCTTTCTTCTATCTTTCTTTCTTCTTTCTTACTTCTTTTTTACTTCTTTCTTACTTCTTTCTTCTTTCTTTCTTCTTTCTTACTTCTTTCTTACTTCATTCTTACTTCTTTCTTACTTCTTTCTTTCTTCTTTCTTACTTCTTTCTTACTTCATTCTTACTTCTTTCTTCTATCTTTCTTTCTTCTTTCTTACTTCTTTTTTTCTTCTTTCTTACTTCTTTCTTTCTTCTTTCTTACTTCTTTCTAACTTCTTTTTTCTTCTTTCTTACTGTTTTCTTACTTCTTTCTTACTTCTTTCTTACTTCTTTCTTCTTCCTTTCTTCTTTCTTTCTTCTTTCTTTCTTCTTTCTTACTTCTTTCTTACTTCTTTCTTACTTCTTTCTTCTTTCTTTCTTCTTTCTTTCTTACTTTTTTCTCACTTCTTTCTTACTTCTTTCTTACTTCTTTCTTACTTCTTTCTTCTTTCTTTCTTCTTTCTTTCTTACTTCTTTCTCACTTCTTTCTTACTTCTTTCTTACTTCTTTCTTACTTGTTTCTTCATTCCTTCTTACTTCTTTCTTACTTCTTTCTTACTTCTTTCTTACTTCTTTCTTACTTCTTTTTTTCTTCTTTCTTACTTCTTTCATACTTCTTTCTTACTTCTTTCTTTCTTCTTTTTTCTTCTTTCTTACTTCTTTCTTTCTCCTTTCTTAATTCTTTCTTACTTCTTTCTTACTTCTTTCTTCTTTCCTTCTTACTTCTTTCTTACTTCTTTCTTACTTCTTTCTTACTTCTTTCTTCATTCCTTTTTACTTCTTTCTTACTCCTTTCTTACTTCTTTCTTTCTTACTTCTTTCTTACTTCTTTCATACTTCTTTCTTCTTTCTTACTTCTTTCTTCTTTCTTTCTTACTTCTTTCTTACTTCTTTCTTACTTTTTTCTTACTTCTTTCTTACTTATTTCTTACTTCTTTCTAACTTCTTTCCTACTTCTTTCTTATTTCTTTCTTCATTCCTTCTTACTTCTTTCTTACTTCTTTCTTACTTCTTTCTTACTTCTTTCTTCTTTCTTTCTTACTTCTTTATTTCTACTTTCTTACTTCTTTCTTACTTCTTTCTTACTTCTTTCTAACTTCTTTTTTCTTCTTTCTTACTTCTTTCTTACTTCTTTCTTACTTCTTTCTTACTTCTTTCTTCTTTCTTTCTTACTTCTTTATTTCTTCTTTCTTACTTCTTTCTTACTTCTTTCTTACTTCTTTCTAACTTCTTTTTTCTTCTTTCTTACTTCTTTCTTACTTCTTTCTTACTTCTTTCTTACTTCTTTCTTACTTATTTCTAACTTCTTTCTTACTTCTTTCTTACTTCTTTCTTACTTCTTTCTAACTTCTTTCTAACTTCTTTCTTACTTCTTTCTTACTTCTTTCTTACTTCTTTCTTTCTTACTTCTTTCTTACTTCTTTCTTACTTCTTTCTTCTTTCTTACTTCAATCTTACTTCTTTCTTATTTCTTTCTTTTTTACTTCTTTCTTACTTCTTTCGTACTTCTTTCTTACTTCTTTAATACTTCTTTTTTTCTTCTTTTTACTTCTTTCTTTCTTACTTCTTTCTTACTTCTTTCATACTGCTTTCTTCTTTCTTACTTCTTTCTTCTTTCTTTCTTACTTCTTTCTTACTTCTTTCTTACTTTTTTCTTACTTCTTTCTTACTTCTTTCTTACTTCTTTCTAACTTCTTTCCTACCTCTTTCTTACTTCTTTCTTACTTCTTTCTTACTTCTTTCTTTCTTACTTTTTTCTTACTTCTTTCGTACTTCTTTCTTACTTCTTTATTCTTTCTTTCTTCTTTCTTACTTCTTTCTTCTTTCTTTCTTACTTCTTTCTTACTTCTTTTTTTCTTCTTTCTTACTTCTTTCTTTCTTCTTTCTTCTTTCTAACTTCTTTCCTAATTCTTTCTTACTTCTTTCTTACTTCTTTCTTACTTCTTTCTTACTTCTTTCTTACTTCTTTCTTACTTCTTTCTTACTTCTTTCATACTTCTTTCTTACTTCTTTCTTTCTTCTTTTTTCTTATTTCTTACTTCTTTCTTACTTCTTTCTTTCTTCTTTCTCTCTTCTTTCTTTCTTACCCCTTTCTTACTTCTTTCTTACTTTTTTCTTACTTCTTTCTTACTTCTTTCTTACTTCTAACTTCTTTCTTACTTCTTTCTTACTTCTTTCTAACTTCTTTCTTTCTTCTTTCTTACTTCTTTCTTACTTCTTTCATATTTCTTTCTTCTTTCTTACTTCTTTCTTCTTTCTTTGTTACTTCTTTCTTACTTCTTTCTTACTTTTTTCTTACTTCTTTCTTACTTCTTTCTTACTTCTTTCTAACTTCTTTCCTACTTCTTTCTTACTTCTTTCTTCATTCCTTCTTACTTCTTTCTTACTTCTTTCTTACTTCTTTCTTACTTCTTTCTTTCTTCTTTCTTCTTTCTTACTTCTTTCTTACTTCTTTCTTACTTCTTTCTAACTTCTTTCTTACTTCTTTCTTACTTCTTTCTTACTTCTTTCTTACTTCGTTCTTACTTCTTTCTTTCTTACTTCTTTCTTTCTTACTTCTTTCTTACTTCTTTCACACTTCTTTCTTTCTTCTTTCTTACTTCTTTTTTCTTTCCTTCTTACTTCTTTCTTGCTTCTTTCTAACTTCTTTCTTACTTCTTTCTTACTTCTTTCTTACTTCGTTCTTACTTCGTTCTTACTTCTTTCTTTCTTACCTCTTTCTTACTTCTTTCTTACTTCTTTCTTTCTTCTTTCTTACTTCTTTCTTAATTCCTTCTTACTTCTTTCTTTCTTCTTTCTTACTTCGTTCTTACTTCTTTCTTACTTCTTTCTTTCTTACTTCTTTCTTACTTCTTTAGTACTTCTTTCTAACTTCTTTTTTCTTCTTTCTTACTTCTTTCTTACTTCTTTCTTACTTCTTTCTTACTTCTTTCTTCTTTCTTTCTTACTTCTTTCTTACTTCTTTTTTTCTTCTTTCTTCTTTCTTTCTTCTTTCTTACTCCTTTCTTACTTCTTTCTTACTTCATTTTAACTTCTTTCCTACTTCTTTCTTACTTCTTTCTTCATTCTTTCTTACTTCTTTCTTACTTCTTTTTTTCTTCTTTCTTACTTCTTTCTTTCTTCTTTCTTACTTCTTTCTTACTTCTTTCTTATTTCTTTCTTACTTCTTTCTTACTTCTTTCTTACTTCTTTCTTCTTTCTTACTTCTTTCTTACTTCTTTCTTACTTCTTTCTTTCTAACTTCTTTCTTACTTCTTTCATACTTCTTTCTTACTTCTTTCTTACTTCTTTCTTTCTTCTTTCTTACTTCTTTCTTCATTCTTTATTTCTTCTTTCTTACTTCTTTCTTCTTTCCTTCTTACTTCTTTCTTACTTCTTTCTTACTTCTTTCTTACTTCTTTCTTTCTTCTTTCTTCTTTCTTACTTCTTTCTTACTTCTTTCTTACTTCTTTCTAACTTCTTTCTTACTTCTTTCTTACTTCTTTCTTACTTCGTTCTTACTTCGTTCTTACTTCTTTCTTTCTTACCTCTTTCTTACTTCTTTCATACTTCTTTCTTTCTTCTTTCTTACTTCTTTCTTCATTCCTTCTTACTTCTTTCTTTCTTCTTTCTTACTTCTTTCTTACTTCTTTCTTACTTCTTTCTTTCTTACTTCTTTCTTACTTCTTTATTACTTCTTTCTAACTTCTTTTTTCTTCTTTCTTACTTCTTTCTTACTTCTTTCTTACTTCTTTCTTCTTTCTTTCTTACTTCTTTCTTATTTCTTTATTACTTCTTTCTTACTTCTTTCTTACTTCTTTCTTCTTTCTTACTTCTTTCTTACTTCTTTCTTTCTTACTTCTTTCTTTCTTACTTCTTTCTTACTTCTTTCGTACTTCTTTCTTACTTCTTTCTGACTTCTTTCTTTCTTCTTTCTTACTTCTTTCTTCATTCTTTCTTACTTCTTTCTTACTTCTTTTTTTCTTCTTTCTTACTTCTTTCTTTCTTCTTTCTTACTTCTTTCTTACTTCTTTCTTACTTCTTTCATACTCATTTCTTACTTCTTTCTTACTTCTTTCTTACTTCTTTCTTAATTCTTTCTTACTTCTTTCTTACTTCTTTCTTTCTTCTTTCTTACTCCTTTCTTACTTCTTTCTTACTTCATTTTAACTTCTTTTTTCTTCTTTCTTACTTCTTTCTTACTTCTTTCTTCTTTCTTTCTTACATCTTTCTTACTTCTAACTTTCTTCTATTTTACTTCTTTCTTTCTTCTTTCTTAATTCTTTCTTTCTTCTTTCTTACTTCTTTCTTGCTTCTTTATTACTTCTTTCTTACTTCTTTCTTCTTTCTTTCTTCTTTCTTACTTCTTTCTTACTTCTTTCTTACTTCTTTCTTTCTTCTTTCTTACTTCTTTCTTTCTTCTTTCTTCTTTCTTTCTTGTTTCTTTCTTCATTCCTTCTTACTTCTTTCTTACTTTTTCTTACTTCTTTCTTACTTCTTTCTTACTTCATTCTTACTTCTTTCTTCTATCTTTCTTTCTTCTTTCTTACTTCTTTTTTTCTTCTTTCTTACTTCTTTCTTTCTTCTTTCTTACTTCTTTCTAACTTCTTTTTTCTACTTTCTTACTTCTTTCTTACTTCTTTCTTACTTCTTTCTTACTTCTTTCTTCTTTCTTTCTTCTTTCTTTCTTCTTTCTTTCTTCTTTCTTACTTCTTTCTTACTTCTTTCTTACTTCTTTCTTCTTTCTTTCTTCTTTCTTTCTTACTTCTTTCTCACTTCTTTCTTACTTCTTTCTTCTTTCTTACTTGTTTCTTCATTCCTTCTTACTTCTTTCTTACTTCTTTCTTACTTCTTTCTTACTTCTTTCTTACTTCTTTTTTTCTTCTTTCTTACTTCTTTCATACTTCTTTCTTACTTCTTTCTTTCTCCTTTCTTAATTCTTTCTTACTTCTTTCTTACTTCTTTCTTCTTTATTTCTTACTTCTTTCTTACTTCTTTCTTACTTCTTTCTTACTTCTTTCTTACTTCTTTCTTACTTCTTTCTTCATTCCTTTTTACTTCTTTCTTACTCCTTTCTTACTTCTTTCTTTCTTACTTATTTCTTACTTCTTTCATACTTCTTTCTTCTTTCTTACTTCTTTCTTCTTTCTTTCTTACTTCTTTCTTACTTCTTTCTTACTTTTTTCTTACTTCTTTCTTACTTATTTCTTACTTCTTTCTAACTTCTTTCCTACTTCTTTCTTACTTCTTTCTTCATTCCTTCTTACTTCTTTCTTCTTTCTTTCTTACTTCTTTATTTCTTCTTTCTATCTTCTTTCTTACTTCTTTCTTACATCTTTCTAACTTCTTTTTTCTTCTTTCTTACTTCTTTCTTACTTCTTTCTTACTTATTTCTAACTTCTTTCTTACTTCTTTCTTACTTCTTTCTAACTTCTTTCTTACTTTTTCTTGCTTCTTTCTAACTTCTTTCTTACTTCTTTCTTACTTCTTTCTTACTTCTTTCTTTCTTACTTCTCTCATACTTCTTTCTTTCTTCTTTCTTACTTCTTTCTTCTTTCTTTCTTACTTCTTTCTTAATTCTTTTTTACTTCTTTCTTACTTCTTTCTTACTTCTTTCTTTCTTCTTTCTTACTTCTTTCATACTTCTTTCTTACTTCTTTCTAACTTCTTTTTTCTTCTCTCTTACTTCTTTCTTACTTCTTCCTTACTTCTTTCTTCTTTCTTTCTTACTTCTTTCTTATTTCTTTCTTACTTCTTTCTTACTTCTTTCTTACTTCTTTCTTCTTTCTTACTTCTTTCTTACTTCTTTCTTTCTTCTTTCTTACTTCTTTCATACTTCTTTCTTACTTCTTTCTTACTTCTTTCTTCTTTCTTTATTACTTCTTTCTTACTTCTTTCTTACTTCTTTCTTACTTCTTTCTTACTTCTTTCTAACTTCTTTCTTCCTTCTTTCTTACTTCTTTCTTACTTCTTTCTTTCTTACTTCTTTCTTACTTCTTTCTTACTTCTTTCTTCTTTCTTACTTCAATCTTACTTCTTTCTTATTTCTTTCTTTCTTACTTCTTTCTTACTTCTTTCGTACTTCTTTCTTACTTCTTTCTTACTTCTTTTTTCTTCTTTCTTACTTCTTTCTTTCTTCTCTCTTAATTCTTTCTTACTTCTTTCTTCTTTCTTACTTGTTTCTTGCTTCTTTCTTACTTCTTTCTTACTTCTTTCTTTCTTCTTTCTTACTTCTTTCTTTCTTCTTTCTTCATTCTTTCTTACTTCTTTCTTCATTCCTTCTTACTTCTTTCTTACTTCTTTCTTACTTCTTTCTTTCTTCTTACTTCTTTCATACTTCTTTCTTTCTTCTTTCTTACTTCTTTCTTCTTTCTTCCTTACTTCTTTCTTACTTCTTTCTTACTTCTTTCTTCTTTCTTTCTTACTTCTTTCTTACTTCTTTCCTACTACTTTCTTACTTCTTTCTTACTTCTTTCTAACTTCTTTCTTACTTCTTTCTTACTTCTTTCTTACTTCTTTCTTACTTCTTTCTTACTTCTTTCTAACTTCTTTCTTACTTCTTTCTTACTTCTTTCTTCTTTCTTTCTTACTTCTTTCTTACTTCATTCTTACTTCTTTCTTACTTCTTTCTTTCTTCTTTCTTAATTCTTTCTTTCTTCTTTCTTACTTCTTTCTTACTTCTTTCTTACTTCATTCTTCTTTCTTTCTTCTTCCTTTCTTCTTTCTTACTTCTTTCTTACTTCTTTCTTCATTCCTTCTTAATTCTTTCTTACTTCTTTCTTACTTCTTTCTTACTTCTTTCTTACTTCTTTCTTTCTTCTTTCTTCTTTCTTACTTCTTTCTTACTTCTTTCTTACTTCTTTCTTACTTCTTTTTTTCTTCTTTCTTACTTCTTTCATAATTCTTTTTTACTTCTTTCTTTCTTCTTTCTTACTTCTTTCTTACTTCTTTCTTACTTCTTTCTTACTTCTTTCTTACTTCTTTCTTACTTCTTTCTTACTTCTTTCTTACTTCTTTCTTACTTCTTTCTTACTTCTTCTTTCTTTCTTACTTCTTTCTTACTTCTTTCTACCTTCTTTCTTACTTCTTTCTTACTTCTTTCTTACTTCTTTCTTCATTCCTTCTTACTTCTTTCTTACTTCTTTCTTACTTCTTTCTTACCTCTTTCTTACTTCTTTCTTTCTTCTTTCTTTCTTACTTCTTTCTTCTTTCTTTCCTACTTCTTTCTTATTTCTTTCTTTCTTCTTTCTTACTTCTTTCTTTCTTCTTTCTTACTTCTGTCATACTTCTTCCTTCTTTCTTTCTTACTTCTTTCTTCTTTCTTTCTTACTTCTTTCTTACTTCTTTCTTACTTCTTTCTTTCTTACTTCTTTCTTACTTCTTTCTTACTTCTTTCTTACTTATTTCTTTCTTCTTTCTTACTTCTTTCTTACTTCTTTCTTACTTCTTTCTTAATTCTTTCTTCCTTATTTCTTACTTCTTTCTTCTTTCTTACTTCTTTCTTACTTCTTTCTTACTTCTTTTTTTCTTCTTTCTTACTTCTTTCATAATCCTTTTTTACTTCTTTCTTTCTTCTTTCTTACTTCTTTCTTACTTCTTTCTTACTTCTTTCTTACTTCTTTCTTTCTTCTTTCTTACTTTTTTCTTACTTCTTTCTTCTTTCTAACTTCTTTGTTACTTCTTTCTTCATTCCTTCTTACTTCTTTCTTACTTCTTTCTTACTTCTTTCTTACTTCTTTCTTACTTCTTTCTTTCTTCTTTCTTACTTCTTTCATACTTCTTTCTTACTTCTTTCTTACTTCTTTCTTCTTTCTTTCTTACTTCTTTCTTTCTTACTTCTTTCTTACTTCTTTCTTACTTCTTTCTAACTTCTTTTTTTCTTCTTTCTTAATTCTTTCTTACTTCTTTCTTACTTCTTTCTTCTTTCTTTCTTACTTCTTTCTTACTTCTTTCTTACTTCTTTCTTACTTCTTTCTTACTTCTTTCTTACTTCTTTCTTACTTCTTTCTTACTTCTTTCTTCTTTCTTACTTCTTTCATACTTCTTTCTTACTTCTTTCTAAATTCTTTTTTCTTCTTTCTTACTTCTTTCTTACTTCTTTCTTACTTCTTTCTTACTTCTTTTTTCTTTCTTTCTTACTTCTTTCTTACTTCTTTCTTACTTCTTTCTTACTTCTTTCTAACTTCTTTCTTACTTCTTTCGTAATTCTTTCTTACTTCTTTCTTAATTCTTTCTTAGTTCTTTCTTACTTCTTTCTTCTTTCTTTCTTCTTTCTTACTTCTTTCTTACTTCTTTCTTACTTCTTTCTTACTTCTTTCTTCTTTCTTACTTCTTTCATACTTCTTTCTTACTTCTTTCTAACTTCTTTCTTACTTTTTTCTTACTTCTTTCTTACTTCTTTCTTACTTCTTTCTTACTTCTTTCTAACTTCTTTCTTACATCTTTCTTACTTCTTTCTTCTTTCTTTCTTACTTCTTTCTTACTTCATTCTTACTTCTTTCTTACTTCTTTCTTTCTTCTTTCTTAATTCTTTCTTTCTTCTTTCTTACTTCTTTCTTACTTCTTTCTTACTTCATTCTTCTTTCTTTCTTCTTCCTTTCTTACTTCTTTCTTACTTCTTTCTTACTTCTTTCTTCATTCCTTCTTACTTCTTTCCTACTTCTTTCTTACTTCTTTCTTACTTCTTTCTTACTTCTTTCTTTCTTCTTTCTTCTTTCTTACTTCTTTCTTACTTCTTTCTTACTTCTTTCTTACTTCTTTTTTTCTTCTTTCTTACTTCTTTCATAATTCTTTTTTACTTCTTTCTTACTTCTTTCTTACTTCTTTCTTACTTCTTTCTTACTTCTTTCTTACTTCTTCTTTCTTTCTTACTTCTTTCTTACTTCTTTCTTACTTCTTTCTTACTTCTTTCTTACTTCTTTCTTACTTCTTTCTTCATTCCTTCTTACTTCTTTCTTACTTCTTTCTTACTTCTTTCTTACCTCTTTCTTACTTCTTTCTTTCTTCTTTCTTCTTTCTTTCTTACTTCTTTCTTCTTTCTTTCCTACTTCTTTCTTATTTCTTTCTTTCTTCTTTCTTACTTCTTTCTTTCTTCTTTCTTACTTCTTTCATACTTCTTCCTTCTTTCTTTCTTACTTCTTTCTTCTTTCTTTCTTACTTCTTTCTTACTTCTTTCTTACTTCTTTCTTACTTCTTTCTTACTTCTTTCTTACTTATTTCTTTCTTCTTTCTTACTTCTTTCTTACTTCTTTCTTACTTCTTTCTTAATTCTTTCTTCCTTATTTCTTACTTCTTTCTTCTTTCTTTCTTCTTTCTTACTTCTTTCTTACTTCATTCTAACATCTTTTTTCTTCTTTCTTACATCTTTCTTACTTCTTTCTTCTTTCTTTCTTACATCTTTCTTACTTCTAACTTTCTTCTATTTTAGTTCTTTCTTTCTTCTTTCTTAATTCTTTCTTTCTTCTTTCTTACTTCTTTCTTACTTCTTTCTTACTTCTTTCTTTCTTCTTTCTTACTTTTTTCTTACTTCTTTCTTCTTTCTAACTTCTTTGTTACTTCTTTCTTCATTCCTTCTTACTTCTTTCTTACTTCTTTCTTACTTCTTTCTTACTTCTTTCTTACTTCTTTCTTTCTTCTTTCTTACTTCTTTCATACTTCTTTCTTACTTCTTTCTTACTTCTTTCTTCTTTCTTTCTTACTTCTTTCTTTCTTACTTCTTTCTTACTTCTTTCTTACTTCTTTCTAACTTCTTTTTTTCTTCTTTCTTAATTCTTTCTTACTTCTTTCTTACTTCTTTCTTCTTTCTTTCTTACTTCTTTCTTACTTCTTTCTTACTTCTTTCTTACTTCTTTCTTACTTCTTTCTTACTTCTTTCTTACTTCTTTCTTCTTTCTTACTTCTTTCATACTTCTTTCTTACTTCTTTCTAAATTCTTTTTTCTTCTTTCTTACTTCTTTCTTACTTCTTTCTTACTTCTTTCTTACTTATTTCTTCTTTCTTTCTTACTTCTTTCTTACTTCTTTCTTACTTCTTTCTTACTTCTTTCTAACTTCTTTCTTACTTCTTTCGTAATTCTTTCTTACTTCTTTCTTAATTCTTTCTTACTTCTTTCTTACTTCTTTCTTCTTTCTTTCTTACTTCTTTCTTACTTCTTTCTTAATTCTTTCTTTCTTCTTTCTTACTTCTTTCTTACTTCTTTCTTACTTCATTCTTCTTTCTTTCTTCTTCCTTTCTTACTTCTTTCTTACTTCTTTCTTACTTCTTTCTTCATTCCTTCTTACTTCTTTCCTACTTCTTTCTTACTTCTTTCTTACTTCTTTCTTACTTCTTTCTTTCTTCTTTCTTCTTTCTTACTTCTTTCTTACTTCTTTCTTACTTCTTTCTTACTTCTTTTTTTCTTCTTTCTTACTTCTTTCATAATTCTTTTTTACTTCTTTCTTACTTCTTTCTTACTTCTTTCTTACTTCTTTCTTACTTCTTTCTTACTTCTTCTTTCTTTCTTACTTCTTTCTTACTTCTTTCTTACTTCTTTCTTACTTCTTTCTTACTTCTTTCTTACTTCTTTCTTCATTCCTTCTTACTTCTTTCTTACTTCTTTCTTACTTCTTTCTTACCTCTTTCTTACTTCTTTCTTTCTTCTTTCTTCTTTCTTTCTTACTTCTTTCTTCTTTCTTTCCTACTTCTTTCTTATTTCTTTCTTTCTTCTTTCTTACTTCTTTCTTTCTTCTTTCTTACTTCTTTCATACTTCTTCCTTCTTTCTTTCTTACTTCTTTCTTACTTCTTTCTTACTTCTTTCTTACTTCTTTCTTACTTCTTTCTTACTTCTTTCTTACTTCTTTCTTACTTATTTCTTTCTTCTTTCTTACTTCTTTCTTACTTCTTTCTTACTTCTTTCTTAATTCTTTCTTCCTTATTTCTTACTTCTTTCTTCTTTCTTTCTTCTTTCTTACTTCTTTCTTACTTCATTCTAACATCTTTTTTCTTCTTTCTTACATCTTTCTTACTTCTTTCTTCTTTCTTTCTTACATCTTTCTTACTTCTAACTTTCTTCTATTTTAGTTCTTTCTTTCTTCTTTCTTAATTCTTTCTTTCTTCTTTCTTACTTCTTTCTTACTTCTTTCTTACTTCTTTCTTTCTTCTTTCTTACTTTTTTCTTACTTCTTTCTTCTTTCTAACTTCTTTGTTACTTCTTTCTTCATTCCTTCTTACTTCTTTCTTACTTCTTTCTTACTTCTTTCTTACTTCTTTCTTTCTTCTTTCTTACTTCTTTCATACTTCTTTCTTACTTCTTTCTTACTTCTTTCTTCTTTCTTTCTTACTTCTTTCTTTCTTACTTCTTTCTTACTTCTTTCTTACTTCTTTCTAACTTCTTTTTTTCTTCTTTCTTAATTCTTTCTTACTTCTTTCTTACTTCTTTCTTCTTTCTTTCTTACTTCTTTCTTACTTCTTTCTTACTTCTTTCTTACTTCTTTCTTACTTCTTTCTTACTTCTTTCTTACTTCTTTCTTCTTTCTTACTTCTTTCATACTTCTTTCTTACTTCTTTCTAAATTCTTTTTTCTTCTTTCTTACTTCTTTCTTACTTCTTTCTTACTTCTTTCTTACTTATTTCTTCTTTCTTTCTTACTTCTTTCTTACTTCTTTCTTACTTCTTTCTTACTTCTTTCTAACTTCTTTCTTACTTCTTTCGTAATTCTTTCTTACTTCTTTCTTAATTCTTTCTTACTTCTTTCTTACTTCTTTCTTCTTTCTTTCTTACTTCTTTCTTACTTCTTTCTTACTTCTTTCTTACTTCTTTCTTACTTCTTTCTTACTTCTTTCTTCTTTCTTACTTCTTTCATACTTCTTTCTTACTTCTTTCTAACTTCTTTCTTACTTTTTTCTTACTTCTTTCTTACTTCTTTCTTACTTCTTTCTAACTTCTTTCTTACATCTTTCTTACTTCTTTCTTCTTTCTTTCTTACTTCTTTCTTACTTCATTCTTACTTCTTTCTTACTTCTTTCTTTCTTCTTTCTTAATTCTTTCTTTCTTCTTTCTTACTTCTTTCTTACTTCTTTCTTACTTCATTCTTCTTTCTTTCTTCTTCCTTTCTTACTTCTTTCTTACTTCTTTCTTACTTCTTTCTTCATTCCTTCTTACTTCTTTCCTACTTCTTTCTTACTTCTTTCTTACTTCTTTCTTACTTCTTTCTTTCTTCTTTCTTCTTTCTTACTTCTTTCTTACTTCTTTCTTACTTCTTTCTTACTTGTTTTTTTTTTCTTCCTTCTTACTTCTTTCATAATTCTTTTTTACTTCTTTCTTACTTCTTTCTTACTTCTTTCTTACTTCTTTCTTACTTCTTTCTTACTTCTTCTTTCTATCTTACTTCTTTCTTACTTCTTTCTTACTTCTTTCTTACTTCTTTCTTACTTCTTTCTTACTTCTTTCTTACTTCTTTCTTCATTCCTTCTTACTTCTTTCTTACTTCTTTCTTACTTCTTTCTTACCTCTTTCTTACTTCTTTCTTTCTTCTTTCTTCTTTCTTTCTTACTTCTTTCTTCTTTCTTTCTTACTTCTTTCTTCTTTCTTTCTTACTTCTTTCTTCTTTCTTTCTTACTTCTTTCTTACTTCTTTCTTACTTCTTTCTTACTTCTTTCTTACTTCTTTCTTACTTATTTCTTTCTTCTTTCTTACTTCTTTCTTACTTCTTTCTTACTTCTTTCTTAATTCTTTCTTCCTTATTTCTTACTTCTTTCTTCTTTCTTTCTTCTTTCTTACTTCTTTCTTACTTCATTCTAACTTCTTTTTTCTTCTTTCTTACATCTTTCTTACTTCTTTCTTCTTTCTTTCTTACATCTTTCTTACTTCTAACTTTCTTCTATTTTAGTTCTTTATTTCTTCTTTCTTAATTCTTTCTTTCTTCTTTCTTACTTCTTTCTTACTTCTTTCTTACTTCTTTCTTACTTCTTTCTTTCTTCTTTCTTACTTCTTTCTTACTTCTTTCTTCTTTCTAACTTCTTTGTTACTTCTTTCTTCATTCCTTCTTACTTCTTTCTTACTTCTTTCTTACTTCTTTCTTACTTCTTTCTTTCTTCTTTCTTACTTCTTTCATACTTCTTTCTTACTTCTTTCTTACTTCTTTCCTCTCTCTTTCTTACTTCTTTCTCTCTTACTTCTTTCTTACTTCTTTCTTACTTCTTTCGTAATTCTTTCTTACTTCTTTCTTAATTCTTTCTTACTTCTTTCTTACTTCTTTCTTCTTTCTTTCTTACTTCTTTCTTACTTCTTTCTTACTTCTTTCTTACTTCTTTCTTACTTCTTTCTTACTTCTTTCTTCTTTCTTACTTCTTTCATACTTCTTTCTTACTTCTTTCTAACTTCTTTTTTCTTCTTTCTTACTTCTTTCTTACTTCTTTCTTACTTCTTTCTTACTTCTTTCTTCTTTCTTTCTTACTTCTTTCTTACTTCTTTCTTACTTCTTTCTTACTTCTTTCTTACTTCTTTCTTACTTCTTTCTTACTTCTTTCTTTCTTACTTCTTTCTTACTTCTTTCTTACTTCTTTCGTAATTCTTTCTTACTTCTTTCTTAATTCTTTCTTAGTTCTTTCTTACTTCTTTCTTCTTTCTTTCTTACTTCTTTCTTACTTCTTTCTTACTTCTTTCTTACTTCTTTCTTACTTCTTTCTTACTTCTTTCTTCTTTCTTACTTCTTTCTTACTTCTTTCTTACTTCTTTCTTACTTCTTTCTTCTTTCTTTCTTACTTCTTTCTTACTTCTTTCTTACTTCTCCCTTACTTCTTTCTTCTTTCTTACTTCAATCTTACTTCTTTCTTATTTCTTTCTTTGTTACTTCTTTCTTACTTCTTTCGTACTTCTTTCTTACTTCTTTCTTACTTCTTTCTTACTTCTTTCTTCTTTCTTTCTTACATCTTTCTTACTTCTTTCTTACTTCTTTTTTTCTTCTTTCTTACTTCTTTCTTTCTTCTCTCTTACTTCTTTCTTACTTCTTTCTTAATTCTTTCTTACTTGTTTCTTGCTTCTTTCTTACTTCTTTCTTTCTTCTTTCTTACTTCTTTCTTTCTTCTTTCTTCATTCTTTCTTACTTCTTTCTTCATTCCTTCTTACTTCTTTCTTACTTCTTTCTTTCTTCTTTCTTACTTCTTTCATACTTCTTTCTTTCTTCTTTCTTACTTCTTTCTTCTTTCTTCCTTACTTCTTTCTTACTTCTTTCTTACTTCTTTCTTCTTTCTTTCTTACTTCTTTCTTACTTCTTTCCTACTACTTTCTTACTTCTTTCTTACTTCTTTCTAACTTCTTTCTTACTTCTTTCTTACTTCTTTCTTACTTCTTTCTTACTTCTTTCTAACTTCTTTCTTACTTCTTTCTTACTTCTTTCTTACTTCTTTCTTACTTCTTTCTTACTTCTTTCTTACTTCTTTCTTCTTTCTTTCTTACTTCTTTCTTACTTCATTCTTACTTCTTTCTTACTTCTTTCTTTCTTCTTTCTTAATTCTTTCTTTCTTCTTTCTTACTTCTTTCTTACTTCTTTCTTACTTCATTCTTCTTTCTTTCTTCTTCCTTTCTTACTTCTTTCTTACTTCTTTCTTACTTCTTTCTTCATTCCTTCTTACTTCTTTCTTACTTCTTTCTTACTTCTTTCTTACTTATTTCTTTCTTCTTTCTTCTTTCTTTCTTCTTTCTTACTTCTTTCTTACTTCTTTCTTACTTCTTTTTTTCTTCTTTCTTACTTCTTTCATAATTATTTTTTACTTCTTTCTTTCTTCTTTCTTACTTCTTTCTTACTTCTTTCTTACTTCTTTCTTACTTCTTTCTTCTTTCTTTCTTACTTCTTTCTTACTTCTTTCTTACTTCTTTCTTACTTCTTTCTTACTTCTTTCTTACTTCTTTTTTTCTTCTTTCTTACTTCTTTCTTACTTCTTTCTTACTTCTTTCTTACTTCTTTCTTACTTCTTTCTTACTTCTTTCTTACTTCTTTCTTACTTATTTCTTTCTTCTTTCTTACTTCTTTCTTACTTCTTTCTTACTTCTTTCTTAATTCTTTCTTCCTTATTTCTTACTTCTTTCTTCTTTCTTTCTTCTTTCTTACTTCTTTCTTACTTCATTCTAACTTCTTTTTTCTTCTTTCTTACATCTTTCTTACTTCTTTCTTCTTTCTTTCTTACATCTTTCTTACTTCTAACTTTCTTCTATTTTAGTTCTTTATTTCTTCTTTCTTAATTCTTTCTTTCTTCTTTCTTACTTCTTTCTTACTTCTTTCTTACTTCTTTCTTACTTCTTTCTTTCTTCTTTCTTACTTCTTTCTTACTTCTTTCTTCTTTCTAACTTCTTTGTTACTTCTTTCTTCATTCCTTCTTACTTCTTTCTTACTTCTTTCTTACTTCTTTCTTACTTCTTTCTTACTTCTTTCTTACTTCTTTCATACTTCTTTCTTACTTCTTTCTTACTTCTTTCCTCTTTCTTTCTTAATTCTTTCTCTCTTACTTCTTTCTTACTTCTTTCTTACTTCTTTCGTAATTCTTTCTTACTTCTTTCTTAATTCTTTCTTACTTCTTTCTTACTTCTTTCTTCTTTCTTTCTTACTTCTTTCTTACTTCTTTCTTACTTCTTTCTTACTTCTTTCTTACTTCTTTCTTACTTCTTTCTTCTTTCTTACTTCTTTCATACTTCTTTCTTACTTCTTTCTAACTTCTTTTTTCTTCTTTCTTACTTCTTTCTTACTTCTTTCTTACTTCTTTCTTACTTCTTTCTTCTTTCTTTCTTACTTCTTTCTTACTTCTTTCTTACTTCTTTCTTCTTTCTAACTTCTTTCTTACTTCTTTCTTACTTCTTTCTTACTTCTTTCTTTCTTACTTCTTTCTTACTTCTTTCTTACTTCTTTCGTAATTCTTTCTTACTTCTTTCTTAATTCTTTCTTAGTTCTTTCTTACTTCTTTCTTCTTTCTTTCTTACTTCTTTCTTACTTCTTTCTTACTTCTTTCTTACTTCTTTCTTACTTCTTTCTTACTTCTTTCTTACTTCTTTCTTCTTTCTTACTTCTTTCTTACTTCTTTCTTACTTCTTTCTTACTTCTTTCTTACTTCATTCTTCTTTCTTTCTTCTTCCTTTCTTACTTCTTTCTTACTTCTTTCTTACTTCTTTCTTCATTCCTTCTTACTTCTTTCCTACTTCTTTCTTACTTCTTTCTTACTTCTTTCTTACTTCTTTCTTTCTTCTTTCTTCTTTCTTACTTCTTTCTTACTTCTTTCTTACTTCTTTCTTACTTGTTTTTTTTTTCTTCCTTCTTACTTCTTTCATAATTCTTTTTTACTTCTTTCTTACTTCTTTCTTACTTCTTTCTTACTTCTTTCTTACTTCTTTCTTACTTCTTCTTTCTATCTTACTTCTTTCTTACTTCTTTCTTACTTCTTTCTTACTTCTTTCTTACTTCTTTCTTACTTCTTTCTTACTTCTTTCTTCATTCCTTCTTACTTCTTTCTTACTTCTTTCTTACTTCTTTCTTACCTCTTTCTTACTTCTTTCTTTCTTCTTTCTTCTTTCTTTCTTACTTCTTTCTTCTTTCTTTCTTACTTCTTTCTTCTTTCTTTCTTACTTCTTTCTTCTTTCTTTCTTACTTCTTTCTTACTTCTTTCTTACTTCTTTCTTACTTCTTTCTTACTTCTTTCTTACTTATTTCTTTCTTCTTTCTTACTTCTTTCTTACTTCTTTCTTACTTCTTTCTTAATTCTTTCTTCCTTATTTCTTACTTCTTTCTTCTTTCTTTCTTCTTTCTTACTTCTTTCTTACTTCATTCTAACTTCTTTTTTCTTCTTTCTTACATCTTTCTTACTTCTTTCTTCTTTCTTTCTTACATCTTTCTTACTTCTAACTTTCTTCTATTTTAGTTCTTTATTTCTTCTTTCTTAATTCTTTCTTTCTTCTTTCTTACTTCTTTCTTACTTCTTTCTTACTTCTTTCTTACTTCTTTCTTTCTTCTTTCTTACTTCTTTCTTACTTCTTTCTTCTTTCTAACTTCTTTGTTACTTCTTTCTTCATTCCTTCTTACTTCTTTCTTACTTCTTTCTTACTTCTTTCTTACTTCTTTCTTTCTTCTTTCTTACTTCTTTCATACTTCTTTCTTACTTCTTTCTTACTTCTTTCCTCTCTCTTTCTTACTTCTTTCTCTCTTACTTCTTTCTTACTTCTTTCTTACTTCTTTCGTAATTCTTTCTTACTTCTTTCTTAATTCTTTCTTACTTCTTTCTTACTTCTTTCTTCTTTCTTTCTTACTTCTTTCTTACTTCTTTCTTACTTCTTTCTTACTTCTTTCTTACTTCTTTCTTACTTCTTTCTTCTTTCTTACTTCTTTCATACTTCTTTCTTACTTCTTTCTAACTTCTTTTTTCTTCTTTCTTACTTCTTTCTTACTTCTTTCTTACTTCTTTCTTACTTCTTTCTTCTTTCTTTCTTACTTCTTTCTTACTTCTTTCTTACTTCTTTCTTACTTCTTTCTTACTTCTTTCTTACTTCTTTCTTACTTCTTTCTTTCTTACTTCTTTCTTACTTCTTTCTTACTTCTTTCGTAATTCTTTCTTACTTCTTTCTTAATTCTTTCTTAGTTCTTTCTTACTTCTTTCTTCTTTCTTTCTTACTTCTTTCTTACTTCTTTCTTACTTCTTTCTTACTTCTTTCTTACTTCTTTCTTACTTCTTTCTTCTTTCTTACTTCTTTCTTACTTCTTTCTTACTTCTTTCTTACTTCTTTCTTCTTTCTTTCTTACTTCTTTCTTACTTCTTTCTTACTTCTCCCTTACTTCTTTCTTCTTTCTTACTTCAATCTTACTTCTTTCTTATTTCTTTCTTTGTTACTTCTTTCTTACTTCTTTCGTACTTCTTTCTTACTTCTTTCTTACTTCTTTCTTACTTCTTTCTTCTTTCTTTCTTACATCTTTCTTACTTCTTTCTTACTTCTTTTTTTCTTCTTTCTTACTTCTTTCTTTCTTCTCTCTTACTTCTTTCTTACTTCTTTCTTAATTCTTTCTTACTTGTTTCTTGCTTCTTTCTTACTTCTTTCTTTCTTCTTTCTTACTTCTTTCTTTCTTCTTTCTTCATTCTTTCTTACTTCTTTCTTCATTCCTTCTTACTTCTTTCTTACTTCTTTCTTTCTTCTTTCTTACTTCTTTCATACTTCTTTCTTTCTTCTTTCTTACTTCTTTCTTCTTTCTTCCTTACTTCTTTCTTACTTCTTTCTTACTTCTTTCTTCTTTCTTTCTTACTTCTTTCTTACTTCTTTCCTACTACTTTCTTACTTCTTTCTTACTTCTTTCTAACTTCTTTCTTACTTCTTTCTTACTTCTTTCTTACTTCTTTCTTACTTCTTTCTAACTTCTTTCTTACTTCTTTCTTACTTCTTTCTTACTTCTTTCTTACTTCTTTCTTACTTCTTTCTTACTTCTTTCTTCTTTCTTTCTTACTTCTTTCTTACTTCATTCTTACTTCTTTCTTACTTCTTTCTTTCTTCTTTCTTAATTCTTTCTTTCTTCTTTCTTACTTCTTTCTTACTTCTTTCTTACTTCATTCTTCTTTCTTTCTTCTTCCTTTCTTACTTCTTTCTTACTTCTTTCTTACTTCTTTCTTCATTCCTTCTTACTTCTTTCTTACTTCTTTCTTACTTCTTTCTTACTTATTTCTTTCTTCTTTCTTCTTTCTTTCTTCTTTCTTACTTCTTTCTTACTTCTTTCTTACTTCTTTTTTTCTTCTTTCTTACTTCTTTCATAATTATTTTTTACTTCTTTCTTTCTTCTTTCTTACTTCTTTCTTACTTCTTTCTTACTTCTTTCTTACTTCTTTCTTCTTTCTTTCTTACTTCTTTCTTACTTCTTTCTTACTTCTTTCTTACTTCTTTCTTACTTCTTTCTTACTTCTTTTTTTCTTCTTTCTTACTTCTTTCTTACTTCTTTCTTACTTCTTTCTTACTTCTTTCTTACTTCTTTCTTACTTCTTTCTTACTTCTTTCTTACTTATTTCTTTCTTCTTTCTTACTTCTTTCTTACTTCTTTCTTACTTCTTTCTTAATTCTTTCTTCCTTATTTCTTACTTCTTTCTTCTTTCTTTCTTCTTTCTTACTTCTTTCTTACTTCATTCTAACTTCTTTTTTCTTCTTTCTTACACCTTTCTTACTTCTTTCTTCTTTCTTTCTTACATCTTTCTTACTTCTAACTTTCTTCTATTTTAGTTCTTTATTTCTTCTTTCTTAATTCTTTCTTTCTTCTTTCTTACTTCTTTCTTACTTCTTTCTTACTTCTTTCTTACTTCTTTCTTTCTTCTTTCTTACTTCTTTCTTACTTCTTTCTTCTTTCTAACTTCTTTGTTACTTCTTTCTTCATTCCTTCTTACTTCTTTCTTACTTCTTTCTTACTTCTTTCTTACTTCTTTCTTACTTCTTTCTTACTTCTTTCATACTTCTTTCTTACTTCTTTCTTACTTCTTTCCTCTTTCTTTCTTAATTCTTTCTCTCTTACTTCTTTCTTACTTCTTTCTTACTTCTTTCGTAATTCTTTCTTACTTCTTTCTTAATTCTTTCTTACTTCTTTCTTACTTCTTTCTTCTTTCTTTCTTACTTCTTTCTTACTTCTTTCTTACTTCTTTCTTACTTCTTTCTTACTTCTTTCTTACTTCTTTCTTCTTTCTTACTTCTTTCATACTTCTTTCTTACTTCTTTCTAACTTCTTTTTTCTTCTTTCTTACTTCTTTCTTACTTCTTTCTTACTTCTTTCTTACTTCTTTCTTCTTTCTTTCTTACTTCTTTCTTACTTCTTTCTTACTTCTTTCTTCTTTCTAACTTCTTTCTTACTTCTTTCTTACTTCTTTCTTACTTCTTTCTTTCTTACTTCTTTCTTACTTCTTTCTTACTTCTTTCGTAATTCTTTCTTACTTCTTTCTTAATTCTTTCTTAGTTCTTTCTTACTTCTTTCTTCTTTCTTTCTTACTTCTTTCTTACTTCTTTCTTACTTCTTTCTTACTTCTTTCTTACTTCTTTCTTACTTCTTTCTTACTTCTTTCTTCTTTCTTACTTCTTTCTTACTTCTTTCTTACTTCTTTCTTACTTCTTTCTTCTTTCTTTCTTACTTCTTTCTTACTTCTTTCTTACTTCTCCCTTACTTCTTTCTTCTTTCTTACTTCAATCTTACTTCTTTCTTATTTCTTTCTTTCTTACTTCTTTCTTACTTCTTTCGTACTTCTTTCTTACTTCTTTCTTACTTCTTTCTTACTTCTTTCTTCCTTCTTTCTTACTTCTTTCTTACTTCTTTCTTACTTCTTTTTTTCTTCTTTCTTACTTCTTTCTTTCTTCTCTCTTACTTCTTTCTTACTTCTTTCTTAATTCTTTCTTACTTGTTTCTTGCTTCTTTCTTACTTCTTTCTTTCTTCTTTCTTACTTCTTTCTTTCTTCTTTCTTCATTCTTTCTTACTTCTTTCTTCATTCCTTCTTACTTCTTTCTTACTTCTTTCTTTCTTCTTTCTTACTTCTTTCATACTTCTTTCTTTCTTCTTTCTTACTTCTTTCTTCTTTCTTCCTTACTTCTTTCTTACTTCTTTCTTACTTCTTTCTTCTTTCTTTCTTACTTCTTTCTTACTTCTTTCCTACTATTTTCTAACTTCTTTCTTACTTCTTTCTAACTTCTTTCTTACTTCTTTCTTACTTCTTTCTTACTTCTTTCTTACTTCTTTCTAACTTCTTTCTTACTTCTTTCTTACTTCTTTCTTACTTCTTTCTTACTTCTTTCTTACTTCTTTCTTACTTCTTTCTTCTTTCTTTCTTACTTCTTTCTTACTTCATTCTTACTTCTTTCTTACTTCTTTCTTTCTTCTTTCTTAATTCTTTCTTTCTTCTTTCTTACTTCTTTCTTACTTCTTTCTTACTTCATTCTTCTTTCTTTCTTCTTCCTTTCTTACTTCTTTCTTACTTCTTTCTTACTTCTTTCTTCATTCCTTCTTACTTCTTTCTTACTTCTTTCTTACTTCTTTCTTACTTCTTTCTTTCTTCTTTCTTCTTTCTTTCTTCTTTCTTACTTCTTTCTTACTTCTTTCTTACTTCTTTTTTTCTTCTTTCTTACTTCTTTCATAATTATTTTTTACTTCTTTCTTTCTTCTTTCTTACTTCTTTCTTACTTCTTTCTTACTTCTTTCTTCTTTCTTTCTTACTTCTTTCTTACTTCTTTCTTACTTCTTTCTTACTTCTTTCTAACTTCTTTCTTACTTCTTTTTTTCTTCTTTCTTACTTCTTTCTTACTTCTTTCTTACTTCTTTCTTACTTCTTTATTACTTCTTTCTTAATTCTTTCTTCCTTATTTCTTACTTCTTTCTTCTTTCTTTCTTCTTTCTTACTTCTTTCTTACTTCATTCTAACTTCTTTTTTCTTCTTTCTTACATCTTTCTTACTTCTTTCTTCTTTCTTTCTTACATCTTTCTTACTTCTAACTTTCTTCTATTTTAGTTCTTTATTTCTTCTTTCTTAATTCTTTCTTTCTTCTTTCTTACTTCTTTCTTACTTCTTTCTTACTTCTTTCTTACTTCTTTCCTTCTTCTTTCTTACTTCTTTCTTACTTCTTTCTTCTTTCTAACTTTTTTGTTACTTCTTTCTTCATTCCTTCTTACTTCTTTCTTACTTCTTTCTTACTTCTTTCTTACTTCTTTCTTTCTTCTTTCTTACTTCTTTCATACTTCTTTCTTACTTCTTTCTTACTTCTTTCCTCTTTCTTTCTTACTTCTTTCTCTCTTACTTCTTTCTTACTTCTTTCTTACTTCTTTCTTACTTCTTTCTTACTTCTTTCTTACCTCTTTCTTACTTCTTTCTTTCTTCTTTCTTCTTTCTTTCTTACTTCTTTCTTCTTTCTTTCTTACTTCTTTCTTCTTTCTTTCTTACTTCTTTCTTACTTCTTTCTTACTTCTTTCTTACTTCTTTCTTACTTATTTCTTTCTTCTTTCTTACTTCTTTCTTACTTCTTTCTTACTTCTTTCTTAATTCTTTCTTCCTTATTTCTTACTTCTTTCTTCTTTCTTTCTTCTTTCTTACTTCTTTCTTACTTCATTCTAACTTCTTTTTTCTTCTTTCTTACATCTTTCTTACTTCTTTCTTCTTTCTTTCTTACATCTTTCTTACTTCTAACTTTCTTCTATTTTAGTTCTTTATTTCTTCTTTCTTAATTCTTTCTTTCTTCTTTCTTACTTCTTTCTTACTTCTTTCTTACTTCTTTCTTACTTCTTTCTTTCTTCTTTCTTACTTCTTTCTTACTTCTTTCTTCTTTCTAACTTCTTTGTTACTTCTTTCTTCATTCCTTCTTACTTCTTTCTTACTTCTTTCTTACTTCTTTCTTACTTCTTTCTTTCTTCTTTCTTACTTCTTTCATACTTCTTTCTTACTTCTTTCTTACTTCTTTCCTCTCTCTTTCTTACTTCTTTCTCTCTTACTTCTTTCTTACTTCTTTCTTACTTCTTTCGTAATTCTTTCTTACTTCTTTCTTAATTCTTTCTTACTTCTTTCTTACTTCTTTCTTCTTTCTTTCTTACTTCTTTCTTACTTCTTTCTTACTTCTTTCTTACTTCTTTCTTACTTCTTTCTTACTTCTTTCTTCTTTCTTACTTCTTTCATACTTCTTTCTTACTTCTTTCTAACTTCTTTTTTCTTCTTTCTTACTTCTTTCTTACTTCTTTCTTACTTCTTTCTTACTTCTTTCTTCTTTCTTTCTTACTTCTTTCTTACTTCTTTCTTACTTCTTTCTTACTTCTTTCTAACTTCTTTCTTACTTCTTTCTTACTTCTTTCTTACTTCTTTCTTTCTTACTTCTTTCTTACTTCTTTCTTACTTCTTTCGTAATTCTTTCTTACTTCTTTCTTAATTCTTTCTTAGTTCTTTCTTACTTCTTTCTTCTTTCTTTCTTACTTCTTTCTTACTTCTTTCTTACTTCTTTCTTACTTCTTTCTTACTTCTTTCTTACTTCTTTCTTCTTTCTTACTTCTTTCTTACTTCTTTCTTACTTCTTTCTTACTTCTTTCTTCTTTCTTTCTTACTTCTTTCTTACTTCTTTCTTACTTCTCCCTTACTTCTTTCTTCTTTCTTACTTCAATCTTACTTCTTTCTTATTTCTTTCTTTCTTACTTCTTTCTTACTTCTTTCGTACTTCTTTCTTACTTCTTTCTTACTTCTTTCTTACTTCTTTCTTCTTTCTTTCTTACATCTTTCTTACTTCTTTCTTACTTCTTTTTTTCTTCTTTCTTACTTCTTTCTTTCTTCTCTCTTACTTCTTTCTTACTTCTTTCTTAATTCTTTCTTACTTGTTTCTTGCTTCTTTCTTACTTCTTTCTTTCTTCTTTCTTACTTCTTTCTTTCTTCTTTCTTCATTCTTTCTTACTTCTTTCTTCATTCCTTCTTACTTCTTTCTTACTTCTTTCTTTCTTCTTTCTTACTTCTTTCATACTTCTTTCTTTCTTCTTTCTTACTTCTTTCTTCTTTCTTCCTTACTTCTTTCTTACTTCTTTCTTACTTCTTTCTTCTTTCTTTCTTACTTCTTTCTTACTTCTTTCCTACTACTTTCTTACTTCTTTCTTACTTCTTTCTAACTTCTTTCTTACTTCTTTCTTACTTCTTTCTTACTTCTTTCTTACTTCTTTCTAACTTCTTTCTTACTTCTTTCTTACTTCTTTCTTACTTCTTTCTTACTTCTTTCTTACTTCTTTCTTACTTCTTTCTTCTTTCTTTCTTACTTCTTTCTTACTTCATTCTTACTTCTTTCTTACTTCTTTCTTTCTTCTTTCTTAATTCTTTCTTTCTTCTTTCTTACTTCTTTCTTACTTCTTTCTTACTTCATTCTTCTTTCTTTCTTCTTCCTTTCTTACTTCTTTCTTACTTCTTTCTTACTTCTTTCTTCATTCCTTCTTACTTCTTTCTTACTTCTTTCTTACTTCTTTCTTACTTATTTCTTTCTTCTTTCTTCTTTCTTTCTTCTTTCTTACTTCTTTCTTACTTCTTTCTTACTTCTTTTTTTCTTCTTTCTTACTTCTTTCATAATTATTTTTTACTTCTTTCTTTCTTCTTTCTTACTTCTTTCTTACTTCTTTCTTACTTCTTTCTTACTTCTTTCTTCTTTCTTTCTTACTTCTTTCTTACTTCTTTCTTACTTCTTTCTTACTTCTTTCTTACTTCTTTCTTACTTCTTTTTTTCTTCTTTCTTACTTCTTTCTTACTTCTTTCTTACTTCTTTCTTACTTCTTTCTTACTTCTTTCTTACTTCTTTCTTACTTCTTTCTTACTTATTTCTTTCTTCTTTCTTACTTCTTTCTTACTTCTTTCTTACTTCTTTCTTAATTCTTTCTTCCTTATTTCTTACTTCTTTCTTCTTTCTTTCTTCTTTCTTACTTCTTTCTTACTTCATTCTAACTTCTTTTTTCTTCTTTCTTACATCTTTCCTACTTCTTTCTTCTTTCTTTCTTACATCTTTCTTACTTCTAACTTTCTTCTATTTTAGTTCTTTATTTCTTCTTTCTTAATTCTTTCTTTCTTCTTTCTTACTTCTTTCTTACTTCTTTCTTACTTCTTTCTTACTTCTTTCTTTCTTCTTTCTTACTTCTTTCTTACTTCTTTCTTCTTTCTAACTTCTTTGTTACTTCTTTCTTCATTCCTTCTTACTTCTTTCTTACTTCTTTCTTACTTCTTTCTTACTTCTTTCTTACTTCTTTCTTACTTCTTTCCTCTTTCTTTCTTACTTCTTTCTCTCTTACTTCTTTCTTACTTCTTTCTTACTTCTTTCGTAATTCTTTCTTACTTCTTTCTTAATTCTTTCTTACTTCTTTCTTACTTCTTTCTTCTTTCTTTCTTACTTCTTTCTTACTTCTTTCTTACTTCTTTCTTACTTCTTTCTTACTTCTTTCTTACTTCTTTCTTCTTTCTTACTTCTTTCATACTTCTTTCTTACTTCTTTCTAACTTCTTTTTTCTTCTTTCTTACTTCTTTCTTACTTCTTTCTTACTTCTTTCTTACTTCTTTCTTCTTTCTTTCTTACTTCTTTCTTACTTCTTTCTTACTTCTTTCTTCTTTCTAACTTCTTTCTTACTTCTTTCTTACTTCTTTCTTACTTCTTTCTTTCTTACTTCTTTCTTACTTCTTTCTTACTTCTTTCGTAATTCTTTCTTACTTCTTTCTTAATTCTTTCTTAGTTCTTTCTTACTTCTTTCTTCTTTCTTTCTTACTTCTTTCTTACTTCTTTCTTACTTCTTTCTTACTTCTTTCTTACTTCTTTCTTACTTCTTTCTTACTTCTTTCTTCTTTCTTACTTCTTTCTTACTTCTTTCTTACTTCTTTCTTACTTCTTTCTTCTTTCTTTCTTACTTCTTTCTTACTTCTTTCTTACTTCTCCCTTACTTCTTTCTTCTTTCTTACTTCAATCTTACTTCTTTCTTATTTCTTTCTTTCTTACTTCTTTCTTACTTCTTTCGTACTTCTTTCTTACTTCTTTCTTACTTCTTTCTTACTTCTTTCTTCCTTCTTTCTTACTTCTTTCTTACTTCTTTCTTACTTCTTTTTTTCTTCTTTCTTACTTCTTTCTTTCTTCTCTCTTACTTCTTTCTTACTTCTTTCTTAATTCTTTCTTACTTGTTTCTTGCTTCTTTCTTACTTCTTTCTTTCTTCTTTCTTACTTCTTTCTTTCTTCTTTCTTCATTCTTTCTTACTTCTTTCTTCATTCCTTCTTACTTCTTTCTTACTTCTTTCTTTCTTCTTTCTTACTTCTTTCATACTTCTTTCTTTCTTCTTTCTTACTTCTTTCTTCTTTCTTCCTTACTTCTTTCTTACTTCTTTCTTACTTCTTTCTTCTTTCTTTCTTACTTCTTTCTTACTTCTTTCCTACTACTTTCTTACTTCTTTCTTACTTCTTTCTAACTTCTTTCTTACTTCTTTCTTACTTCTTTCTTACTTCTTTCTTACTTCTTTCTAACTTCTTTCTTACTTCTTTCTTACTTCTTTCTTACTTCTTTCTTACTTCTTTCTTACTTCTTTCTTACTTCTTTCTTCTTTCTTTCTTACTTCTTTCTTACTTCATTCTTACTTCTTTCTTACTTCTTTCTTTCTTCTTTCTTAATTCTTTCTTTCTTCTTTCTTACTTCTTTCTTACTTCTTTCTTACTTCATTCTTCTTTCTTTCTTCTTCCTTTCTTACTTCTTTCTTACTTCTTTCTTACTTCTTTCTTCATTCCTTCTTACTTCTTTCTTACTTCTTTCTTACTTCTTTCTTACTTCTTTCTTTCTTCTTTCTTCTTTCTTTCTTCTTTCTTACTTCTTTCTTACTTCTTTCTTACTTCTTTTTTTCTTCTTTCTTACTTCTTTCATAATTATTTTTTACTTCTTTCTTTCTTCTTTCTTACTTCTTTCTTACTTCTTTCTTACTTCTTTCTTCTTTCTTTCTTACTTCTTTCTTACTTCTTTCATACTTCTTTCTTACTTCTTTCTTACTTCTTTCTTACTTCTTTTTTTCTTCTTTCTTACTTCTTTCTTACTTCTTTCTTACTTCTTTCTTACTTCTTTATTACTTCTTTCTTAATTCTTTCTTCCTTATTTCTTACTTCTTTCTTCTTTCTTTCTTCTTTCTTACTTCTTTCTTACTTCATTCTAACTTCTTTTTTCTTCTTTCTTACATCTTTCTTACTTCTTTCTTCTTTCTTTCTTACATCTTTCTTACTTCTAACTTTCTTCTATTTTAGTTCTTTATTTCTTCTTTCTTAATTCTTTCTTTCTTCTTTCTTACTTCTTTCTTACTTCTTTCTTACTTCTTTCTTACTTCTTTCTTTCTTCTTTCTTACTTCTTTCTTACTTCTTTCTTCTTTCTAACTTCTTTGTTACTTCTTTCTTCATTCCTTCTTACTTCTTTCTTACTTCTTTCTTACTTCTTTCTTACTTCTTTCTTTCTTCTTTCTTACTTCTTTCATACTTCTTTCTTACTTCTTTCTTACTTCTTTCCTCTTTCTTTCTTACTTCTTTCTCTCTTACTTCTTTCTTACTTCTTTCTTACTTCTTTCGTAATTCTTTCTTACTTCTTTCTTAATTCTTTCTTACTTCTTTCTTACTTCTTTCTTCTTTCTTTCTTACTTCTTTCTTACTTCTTTCTTACTTCTTTCTTACTTCTTTCTTACTTCTTTCTTACTTCTTTCTTACTTCTTTCTTACTTCTTTTTTTCTTCTTTCTTACTTCTTTCTTACTTCTTTCTTACTTCTTTCTTACTTCTTTCTTACTTCTTTCTTACTTCTTTCTTACTTCTTTCTTACTTATTTCTTTCTTCTTTCTTACTTCTTTCTTACTTCTTTCTTACTTCTTTCTTAATTCTTTCTTCCTTATTTCTTACTTCTTTCTTCTTTCTTTCTTCTTTCTTACTTCTTTCTTACTTCATTCTAACTTATTTTTTCTTCTTTCTTACATCTTTCTTACTTCTTTCTTCTTTCTTTCTTACATCTTTCTTACTTCTAACTTTCTTCTATTTTAGTTCTTTATTTCTTCTTTCTTAATTCTTTCTTTCTTCTTTCTTACTTCTTTCTTACTTCTTTCTTACTTCTTTCTTACTTCTTTCTTTCTTCTTTCTTACTTCTTTCTTACTTCTTTCTTCTTTCTAACTTCTTTGTTACTTCTTTCTTCATTCCTTCTTACTTCTTTCTTACTTCTTTCTTACTTCTTTCTTACTTCTTTCTTTCTTCTTTCTTACTTCTTTCATACTTCTTTCTTACTTCTTTCTTACTTCTTTCCTCTTTCTTTCTTACTTCTTTCTCTCTTACTTCTTTCTTACTTCTTTCTTACTTCTTTCGTAATTCTTTCTTACTTCTTTCTTAATTCTTTCTTACTTCTTTCTTACTTCTTTCTTCTTTCTTTCTTACTTCTTTCTTACTTCTTTCTTACTTCTTTCTTACTTCTTTCTTACTTCTTTCTTACTTCTTTCTTCTTTCTTACTTCTTTCATACTTCTTTCTTACTTCTTTCTTTCTTACTTCTTTCTTACTTCTTTCTTACTTCTTTCGTAATTCTTTCTTACTTCTTTCTTCTTTCTTTCTTACTTCTTTCTTACTTCTTTCTTACTTCTTTCTTACTTCTTTCTAACTTCTTTCTTACTTCTTTCTTACTTCTTTCTTACTTCTTTCTTTCTTACTTCTTTCTTACTTCTTTCTTACTTCTTTCGTAATTCTTTCTTACTTCTTTCTTAATTCTAAGTTCTTTCTTACTTCTTTCTTCTTTCTTTCTTACTTCTTTCTTACTTCTTTCTTACTTCTTTCTTACTTCTTTCTTACTTCTTTCTTACTTCTTTCTTCTTTCTTACTTCTTTCTTACTTCTTTCTTACTTCTTTCTTACTTCTTTCTTCTTTCTTTCTTACTTCTTTCTTACTTCTTTCTTACTTCTCCCTTACTTCTTTCTTCTTTCTTACTTCAATCTTACTTCTTTCTTATTTCTTTCTTTCTTACTTCTTTCTTACTTCTTTCGTACTTCTTTCTTACTTCTTTCTTACTTCTTTCTTACTTCTTTCTTCTTTCTTTCTTACTTCTTTCTTACTTCTTTCTTACTTCTTTTTTCTTCTTTCTTACTTCTTTCTTTCTTCTCTCTTACTTCTTTCTTACTTCTTTCTTAATTCTTTCTTACTTGTTTCTTGCTTCTTTCTTACTTCTTTCTTTCTTCTTTCTTACTTCTTTCTTTCTTCTTTCTTCATTCTTTCTTACTTCTTTCTTCATTCCTTCTTACTTCTTTCTTACTTCTTTCTTTCTTCTTTCTTACTTCTTTCATACTTCTTTCTTTCTTCTTTCTTACTTCTTTCTTCTTTCTTCCTTACTTCTTTCTTACTTCTTTCTTACTTCTTTCTTCTTTCTTTCTTACTTCTTTCTTACTTCTTTCCTACTACTTTCTTACTTCTTTCTTACTTCTTTCTAACTTCTCTCTTACTTCTTTCTTACTTCTTTCTTACTTCTTTCTTACTTCTTTCTAACTTCTTTCTTACTTCTTTCTTACTTCTTTCTTACTTCTTTCTTACTTCTTTCTTACTTCTTTCTTACTTCTTTCTTCTTTCTTTCTTACTTCTTTCTTACTTCATTCTTACTTCTTTCTTACTTCTTTCTTTCTTCTTTCTTAATTCTTTCTTTCTTCTTTCTTACTTCTTTCTTACTTCTTTCTTACTTCATTCTTCTTTCTTTCTTCTTCCTTTCTTACTTCTTTCTTACTTCTTTCTTCATTCCTTCTTACTTCTTTCTTACTTCTTTCTTACTTCTTTCTTACTTCTTTCTTTCTTCTTTCTTCTTTCTTTCTTCTTTCTTACTTCTTTCTTACTTCTTTCTTACTTCTTTTTTTCTTCTTTCTTACTTCTTTCATAATTATTTTTTACTTCTTTCTTTCTTCTTTCTTACTTCTTTCTTACTTCTTTCTTACTTCTTTCTTCTTTCTTTCTTACTTCTTTCTTACTTCTTTCTTACTTCTTTCTTACTTCTTTCTTACTTCTTTCTTACTTCTTTTTTTCTTCTTTCTTACTTCTTTCTTACTTCTTTCTTACTTCTTTCTTACTTCTTTCTTACTTCTTTCTTACTTCTTTCTTACTTCTTTCTTACTTATTTCTTTCTTCTTTCTTACTTCTTTCTTACTTCTTTCTTACTTCTTTCTTAATTCTTTCTTCCTTATTTCTTACTTCTTTCTTCTTTCTTTCTTCTTTCTTACTTCTTTCTTACTTCATTCTAACTTCTTTTTTCTTCTTTCTTACATCTTTCTTACTTCTTTCTTCTTTCTTTCTTACATCTTTCTTACTTCTAACTTTCTTCTATTTTAGTTCTTTATTTCTTCTTTCTTAATTCTTTCTTTCTTCTTTCTTACTTCTTTCTTACTTCTTTCTTACTTCTTTCTTACTTCTTTCTTTCTTCTTTCTTACTTCTTTCTTACTTCTTTCTTCTTTCTAACTTCTTTGTTACTTCTTTCTTCATTCCTTCTTACTTCTTTCTTACTTCTTTCTTTCTTCTTTCTTACTTCTTTCATACTTCTTTCTTTCTTCTTTCTTACTTCTTTCTACTTTCTTCCTTACTTCTTTCTTACTTCTTTCTTACTTCTTCTTTCTTTCTTACTTCTTTCTTACTTCTTTCCTACTACTTTCTTACTTCTTTCTTACTTCTTTCTAACTTCTTTCTTACTTCTTTCTTACTTCTTTCTTACTTCTTTCTTACTTCTTTCTAACTTCTTTCTTACTTCTTTCTTACTTCTTTCTTACTTCTTTCTTACTTCTTTCTTACTTCTTTCTTACTTCTTTCTTCTTTCTTTCTTACTTCTTTCTTACTTCATTCTTACTTCTTTCTTACTTCTTTCTTTCTTCTTTCTTAATTCTTTCTTTCTTCTTTCTTACTTCTTTCTTACTTCTTTCTTACTTCATTCTTCTTTCTTTCTTACTTCTTTCTTACTTCTTTCTTACTTCTTTCTTCATTCCTTCTTACTTCTTTCTTACTTCTTTCTTACTTCTTTCTTACTTCTTTCTTTCTTCTTTCTTCTTTCTTTCTTCTTTCTTACTTCTTTCTTACTTCTTTCTTACTTCTTTTTTTCTTCTTTCTTACTTCTTTCATAATTATTTTTTACTTCTTTCTTTCTTCTTTCTTACTTCTTTCTTACTTCTTTCTTACTTCTTTCTTCTTTCTTTCTTACTTCTTTCTTACTTCTTTCTTACTTCTTTCTTACTTCTTTCTTACTTCTTTCTTACTTCTTTTTTTCTTCTTTCTTACTTCTTTCTTACTTCTTTCTTACTTCTTTCTTACTTCTTTATTACTTCTTTCTTACTTCTTTCTTACTTCTTTCTTACTTCTTTCTTTCTTCTTTCTTACTTCTTTCTTACTTCTTTCTTACTTCTTTCTTAATTCTTTCTTCCTTATTTCTTACTTCTTTCTTCTTTCTTTCTTCTTTCTTACTTCTTTCTTACTTCATTCTAACTTCTTTTTTCTTCTTTCTTACATCTTTCTTACTTCTTTCTTCTTTCTTTCTTACATCTTTCTTACTTCTAACTTTCTTCTATTTTAGTTCTTTATTTCTTCTTTCTTAATTCTTTCTTTCTTCTTTCTTACTTCTTTCTTACTTCTTTCTTACGTCTTTCTTACTTCTTTCTTTCTTCTTTCTTACTTCTTTCTTACTTCTTTCTTCTTTCTAACTTCTTTGTTACTTCTTTCTTCATTCCTTCTTACTTCTTTCTTACTTCTTTCTTACTTCTTTCTTACTTCTTTCTTTCTTCTTTCTTACTTCTTTCATACTTCTTTCTTACTTCTTTCTTACTTCTTTCCTCTTTCTTTCTTACTTCTTTCTCTCTTACTTCTTTCTTACTTCTTTCTTACTTCTTTCGTAATTCTTTCTTACTTCTTTCTTAATTCTTTCTTACTTCTTTCTTACTTCTTTCTTCTTTCTTTCTTACTTCTTTCTTACTTCTTTCTTACTTCTTTCTTACTTCTTTCTTACTTCTTTCTTACTTCTTTCTTACTTCTTTCTTACTTCTTTTTTTCTTCTTTCTTACTTCTTTCTTACTTCTTTCTTACTTCTTTCTTACTTCTTTCTTACTTCTTTCTTACTTCTTTCTTACTTCTTTCTTACTTATTTCTTTCTTCTTTCTTACTTCTTTCTTACTTCTTTCTTACTTCTTTCTTAATTCTTTCTTCCTTATTTCTTACTTCTTTCTTCTTTCTTTCTTCTTTCTTACTTCTTTCTTACTTCATTCTAACTTATTTTTTCTTCTTTCTTACATCTTTCTTACTTCTTTCTTCTTTCTTTCTTACATCTTTCTTACTTCTAACTTTCTTCTATTTTAGTTCTTTATTTCTTCTTTCTTAATTCTTTCTTTCTTCTTTCTTACTTCTTTCTTACTTCTTTCTTACTTCTTTCTTACTTCTTTCTTTCTTCTTTCTTACTTCTTTCTTACTTCTTTCTTCTTTCTAACTTCTTTGTTACTTCTTTCTTCATTCCTTCTTACTTCTTTCTTACTTCTTTCTTACTTCTTTCTTACTTCTTTCTTTCTTCTTTCTTACTTCTTTCATACTTCTTTCTTACTTCTTTCTTACTTCTTTCCTCTTTCTTTCTTACTTCTTTCTCTCTTACTTCTTTCTTACTTCTTTCTTACTTCTTTCGTAATTCTTTCTTACTTCTTTCTTAATTCTTTCTTACTTCTTTCTTACTTCTTTCTTCTTTCTTTCTTACTTCTTTCTTACTTCTTTCTTACTTCTTTCTTACTTCTTTCTTACTTCTTTCTTACTTCTTTCTTCTTTCTTACTTCTTTCATACTTCTTTCTTACTTCTTTCTTTCTTACTTCTTTCTTACTTCTTTCTTACTTCTTTCGTAATTCTTTCTTACTTCTTTCTTCTTTCTTTCTTACTTCTTTCTTACTTCTTTCTTACTTCTTTCTTACTTCTTTCTAACTTCTTTCTTACTTCTTTCTTACTTCTTTCTTACTTCTTTCTTTCTTACTTCTTTCTTACTTCTTTCTTACTTCTTTCGTAATTCTTTCTTACTTCTTTCTTAATTCTTTCTTAGTTCTTTCTTACTTCTTTCTTCTTTCTTTCTTACTTCTTTCTTACTTCTTTCTTACTTCTTTCTTACTTCTTTCTTACTTCTTTCTTACTTCTTTCTTCTTTCTTACTTCTTTCTTACTTCTTTCTTACTTCTTTCTTACTTCTTTCTTCTTTCTTTCTTACTTCTTTCTTACTTCTTTCTTACTTCTCCCTTACTTCTTTCTTCTTTCTTACTTCAATCTTACTTCTTTCTTATTTCTTTCTTTCTTACTTCTTTCTTACTTCTTTCGTACTTCTTTCTTACTTCTTTCTTACTTCTTTCTTACTTCTTTCTTCTTTCTTTCTTACTTCTTTCTTACTTCTTTCTTACTTCTTTTTTTCTTCTTTCTTACTTCTTTCTTTCTTCTCTCTTACTTCTTTCTTACTTCTTTCTTAATTCTTTCTTACTTGTTTCTTGCTTCTTTCTTACTTCTTTCTTTCTTCTTTCTTACTTCTTTCTTTCTTCTTTCTTCATTCTTTCTTACTTCTTTCTTCATTCCTTCTTACTTCTTTCTTACTTCTTTCTTTCTTCTTTCTTACTTCTTTCATACTTCTTTCTTTCTTCTTTCTTACTTCTTTCTTCTTTCTTCCTTACTTCTTTCTTACTTCTTTCTTACTTCTTTCTTCTTTCTTTCTTACTTCTTTCTTACTTCTTTCCTACTACTTTCTTACTTCTTTCTTACTTCTTTCTAACTTCTTTCTTACTTCTTTCTTACTTCTTTCTTACTTCTTTCTTACTTCTTTCTAACTTCTTTCTTACTTCTTTCTTACTTCTTTCTTACTTCTTTCTTACTTCTTTCTTACTTCTTTCTTACTTCTTTCTTCTTTCTTTCTTACTTCTTTCTTACTTCATTCTTACTTCTTTCTTACTTCTTTCTTTCTTCTTTCTTAATTCTTTCTTTCTTCTTTCTTACTTCTTTCTTACTTCTTTCTTACTTCATTCTTCTTTCTTTCTTCTTCCTTTCTTACTTCTTTCTTACTTCTTTCTTACTTCTTTCTTCATTCCTTCTTACTTCTTTCTTACTTCTTTCTTACTTCTTTCTTACTTCTTTCTTTCTTCTTTCTTCTTTCTTTCTTCTTTCTTACTTCTTTCTTACTTCTTTCTTACTTCTTTTTTTCTTCTTTCTTACTTCTTTCATAATTATTTTTTACTTCTTTCTTTCTTCTTTCTTACTTCTTTCTTACTTCTTTCTTACTTCTTTCTTCTTTCTTTCTTACTTCTTTCTTACTTCTTTCTTACTTCTTTCTTACTTCTTTCTTACTTCTTTCTTACTTCTTTTTTTCTTCTTTCTTACTTCTTTCTTACTTCTTTCTTACTTCTTTCTTACTTCTTTCTTACTTCTTTCTTACTTCTTTCTTACTTATTTCTTTCTTCTTTCTTACTTCTTTCTTACTTCTTTCTTACTTCTTTCTTAATTCTTTCTTCCTTATTTCTTACTTCTTTCTTCTTTCTTTCTTCTTTCTTACTTCTTTCTTACTTCATTCTAACTTCTTTTTTCTTCTTTCTTACTTCTTTCTTACTTCTTTTTTTCTTCTTTCTTACTTCTTTCATAATTATTTTTTACTTCTTTCTTTCTTCTTTCTTACTTCTTTCTTACTTCTTTCTTCTTTCTTTCTTACTTCTTTCTTACTTCTTTCTTACTTCTTTCTTACTTCTTTCTTACTTCTTTCTTTCTTCTTTCTTACTTCTTTCTTACTTCTTTCTTCTTTCTAACTTCTTTGTTACTTCTTTCTTCATTCCTTCTTACTTCTTTCTTACTTCTTTCTTACTTCTTTCTAACTTCTTTCTTTCTTCTTTCTTACTTCTTTCATACTTCTTTCTTACTTCTTTCTTACTTCTTTCCTCTTTCTTTCTTACTTCTTTCTCTCTTACTTCTTTCTTACTTCTTTCTTACTTCTTTCGTAATTCTTTCTTACTTCTTTCTTAATTCTTTCTTACTTCTTTCTTACTTCTTTCTTCTTTCTTTCTTAATTCTTTCTTACTTCTTTCTTACTTCTTTCTTACTTCTTTCTTACTTCTTTCTTACTTCTTTCTTCTTTCTTACTTCTTTCATACTTCTTTCTTACTTCTTTCTAACTTCTTTTTTCTTCTTTCTTACTTCTTTCTTACTTCTTTCTTACTTCTTTCTTACTTCTTTCTTCTTTCTTTCTTACTTCTTTCTTACTTCTTTCTTACTTCTTTCTTACTTCTTTCTAACTTCTTTCTTACTTCTTTCTTACTTCTTTCTTACTTCTTTCTTTCTTACTTCTTTCTTACTTCTTTCTTACTTCTTTCGTAATTCTTTCTTACTTCTTTCTTAATTCTTTCTTAGTTCTTTCTTACTTCTTTCTTCTTTCTTTCTTACTTCTTTCTTACTTCTTTCTTACTTCTTTCTTACTTCTTTCTTACTTCTTTCTTCTTTCTTACTTCTTTCTTACTTCTTTCTTACTTCTTTCTTACTTCTTTCTTCTTTCTTTCTTACTTCTTTCTTACTTCTTTCTTACTTCTCCCTTACTTCTTTCTTCTTTCTTACTTCAATCTTACTTCTTTCTTATTTCTTTCTTTCTTACTTCTTTCTTACTTCTTTCGTACTTCTTTCTTACTTCTTTCTTACTTCTTTCTTACTTCTTTCTTACTTCTTTCTAACTTCTTTCTTACTTCTTTCTTACTTCTTTCTTACTTCTTTCTTACTTCTTTCTTACTTCTTTCTTACTTCTTTCTTCTTTCTTTCTTACTTCTTTCTTACTTCATTCTTACTTCTTTCTTACTTCTTTCTTTCTTCTTTCTTAATTCTTTCTTTCTTCTTTCTTACTTCTTTCTTACTTCTTTCTTACTTCATTCTTCTTTCTTTCTTACTTCTTTCTTACTTCTTTCTTACTTCTTTCTTCATTCCTTCTTACTTCTTTCTTACTTCTTTCTTACTTCTTTCTTACTTCTTTCTTTCTTCTTTCTTCTTTCTTTCTTCTTTCTTACTTCTTTCTTACTTCTTTCTTACTTCTTTTTTTCTTCTTTCTTACTTCTTTCATAATTATTTTTTACTTCTTTCTTTCTTCTTTCTTACTTCTTTCTTACTTCTTTCTTACTTCTTTCTTCTTTCTTTCTTACTTCTTTCTTACTTCTTTCTTACTTCTTTCTTACTTCTTTCTTACTTCTTTCTTACTTCTTTTTTTCTTCTTTCTTACTTCTTTCTTACTTCTTTCTTACTTCTTTCTTACTTCTTTATTACTTCTTTCTTACTTCTTTCTTACTTCTTTCTTACTTCTTTCTTTCTTCTTTCTTACTTCTTTCTTACTTCTTTCTTACTTCTTTCTTAATTCTTTCTTCCTTATTTCTTACTTCTTTCTTCTTTCTTTCTTCTTTCTTACTTCTTTCTTACTTCATTCTAACTTCTTTTTTCTTCTTTCTTACATCTTTCTTACTTCTTTCTTCTTTCTTTCTTACATCTTTCTTACTTCTAACTTTCTTCTATTTTAGTTCTTTATTTCTTCTTTCTTAATTCTTTCTTTCTTCTTTCTTACTTCTTTCTTACTTCTTTCTTACTTATTTCTTTCTTCTTTCTTACTTCTTTCTTACTTCTTTCTTACTTCTTTCTTAATTCTTTCTTCCTTATTTCTTACTTCTTTCTTCTTTCTTTCTTCTTTCTTACTTCTTTCTTACTTCATTCTAACTTATTTTTTCTTCTTTCTTACATCTTTCTTACTTCTTTCTTCTTTCTTTCTTACATCTTTCTTACTTCTAACTTTCTTCTATTTTAGTTCTTTATTTCTTCTTTCTTAATTCTTTCTTTCTTCTTTCTTACTTCTTTCTTACTTCTTTCTTACTTCTTTCTTACTTCTTTCTTTCTTCTTTCTTACTTCTTTCTTACTTCTTTCTTCTTTCTAACTTCTTTGTTACTTCTTTCTTCATTCCTTCTTACTTCTTTCTTACTTCTTTCTTACTTCTTTCTTACTTCTTTCTTTCTTCTTTCTTACTTCTTTCATACTTCTTTCTTACTTCTTTCTTAATTCTTTCCTCTTTCTTTCTTACTTCTTTCTCTCTTACTTCTTTCTTACTTCTTTCTTACTTCTTTCGTAATTCTTTCTTACTTCTTTCTTAATTCTTTCTTACTTCTTTCTTACTTCTTTCTTCTTTCTTTCTTACTTCTTTCTTACTTCTTTCTTACTTCTTTCTTACTTCTTTCTTACTTCTTTCTTACTTCTTTCTTCTTTCTTACTTCTTTCATACTTCTTTCTTACTTCTTTCTTTCTTACTTCTTTCTTACTTCTTTCTTACTTCTTTCGTAATTCTTTCTTACTTCTTTCTTCTTTCTTTCTTACTTCTTTCTTACTTCTTTCTTACTTCTTTCTTACTTCTTTCTAACTTCTTTCTTACTTCTTTCTTACTTCTTTCTTTCTTACTTCTTTCTTACTTCTTTCTTACTTCTTTCGTAATTCTTTCTTACTTCTTTCTTAATTCTTTCTTAGTTCTTTCTTACTTCTTTCTTCTTTCTTTCTTACTTCTTTCTTACTTCTTTCTTACTTCTTTCTTACTTCTTTCTTACTTCTTTCTTACTTCTTTCTTCTTTCTTACTTCTTTCTTACTTCTTTCTTACTTCTTTCTTACTTCTTTCTTCTTTCTTTCTTACTTCTTTCTTACTTCTTTCTTACTTCTCCCTTACTTCTTTCTTCTTTCTTACTTCAATCTTACTTCTTTCTTATTTCTTTCTTTCTTACTTCTTTCTTACTTCTTTCGTACTTCTTTCTTACTTCTTTCTTACTTCTTTCTTACTTCTTTCTTCTTTCTTTCTTACTTCTTTCTTACTTCTTTCTTACTTCTTTTTTTCTTCTTTCTTACTTCTTTCTTTCTTCTCTCTTACTTCTTTCTTACTTCTTTCTTAATTCTTTCTTACTTGTTTCTTGCTTCTTTCTTACTTCTTTCTTTCTTCTTTCTTACTTCTTTCTTTCTTCTTTCTTCATTCTTTCTTACTTCTTTCTTCATTCCTTCTTACTTCTTTCTTACTTCTTTCTTTCTTCTTTCTTACTTCTTTCATACTTCTTTCTTTCTTCTTTCTTACTTCTTTCTTCTTTCTTCCTTACTTCTTTCTTACTTCTTTCTTACTTCTTTCTTCTTTCTTTCTTACTTCTTTCTTACTTCTTTCCTACTACTTTCTTACTTCTTTCTTACTTCTTTCTAACTTCTTTCTTACTTCTTTCTTACTTCTTTCTTACTTCTTTCTTACTTCTTTCTAACTTCTTTCTTACTTCTTTCTTACTTCTTTCTTACTTCTTTCTTACTTCTTTCTTACTTCTTTCTTACTTCTTTCTTCTTTCTTTCTTACTTCTTTCTTACTTCATTCTTACTTCTTTCTTACTTCTTTCTTTCTTCTTTCTTAATTCTTTCTTTCTTCTTTCTTACTTCTTTCTTACTTCTTTCTTACTTCATTCTTCTTTCTTTCTTCTTCCTTTCTTACTTCTTTCTTACTTCTTTCTTACTTCTTTCTTCATTCCTTCTTACTTCTTTCTTACTTCTTTCTTACTTCTTTCTTTCTTCTTTCTTCTTTCTTTCTTCTTTCTTACTTCTTTCTTACTTCTTTCTTACTTCTTTTTTTCTTCTTTCTTACTTCTTTCATAATTATTTTTTACTTCTTTCTTTCTTCTTTCTTACTTCTTTCTTACTTCTTTCTTACTTCTTTCTTCTTTCTTTCTTACTTCTTTCTTACTTCTTTCTTACTTCTTTCTTACTTCTTTCTTACTTCTTTCTTACTTCTTTTTTTCTTCTTTCTTACTTCTTTCTTACTTCTTTCTTACTTCTTTCTTACTTCTTTCTTACTTCTTTCTTACTTCTTTCTTACTTATTTCTTTCTTCTTTCTTACTTCTTTCTTACTTCTTTCTTACTTCTTTCTTAATTCTTTCTTCCTTATTTCTTACTTCTTTCTTCTTTCTTTCTTCTTTCTTACTTCTTTCTTACTTCATTCTAACTTCTTTTTTCTTCTTTCTTACATCTTTCTTACTTCTTTCTTCTTTCTTTCTTACATCTTTCTTACTTCTAACTTTCTTCTATTTTAGTTCTTTATTTCTTCTTTCTTAATTCTTTCTTCCTTATTTCTTACTTCTTTCTTCTTTCTTTCTTCTTTCTTACTTCTTTCTTACTTCATTCTAACTTCTTTTTTCTTCTTTCTTACTTCTTTCTTACTTCTTTTTTTCTTCTTTCTTACTTCTTTCATAATTATTTTTTACTTCTTTCTTTCTTCTTTCTTACTTCTTTCTTACTTCTTTCTTCTTTCTTTCTTACTTCTTTCTTACTTCTTTCTTACTTCTTTCTTACTTCTTTCTTACTTCTTTCTTTCTTCTTTCTTACTTCTTTCTTACTTCTTTCTTCTTTCTAACTTCTTTGTTACTTCTTTCTTCATTCCTTCTTACTTCTTTCTTACTTCTTTCTTACTTCTTTCTAACTTCTTTCTTTCTTCTTTCTTACTTCTTTCATACTTCTTTCTTACTTCTTTCTTACTTCTTTCCTCTTTCTTTCTTACTTCTTTCTCTCTTACTTCTTTCTTACTTCTTTCTTACTTCTTTCGTAATTCTTTCTTACTTCTTTCTTAATTCTTTCTTACTTCTTTCTTACTTCTTTCTTCTTTCTTTCTTAATTCTTTCTTACTTCTTTCTTACTTCTTTCTTACTTCTTTCTTACTTCTTTCTTACTTCTTTCTTCTTTCTTACTTCTTTCATACTTCTTTCTTACTTCTTTCTAACTTCTTTTTTCTTCTTTCTTACTTCTTTCTTACTTCTTTCTTACTTCTTTCTTACTTCTTTCTTCTTTCTTTCTTACTTCTTTCTTACTTCTTTCTTACTTCTTTCTTACTTCTTTCTAACTTCTTTCTTACTTCTTTCTTACTTCTTTCTTACTTCTTTCTTTCTTACTTCTTTCTTACTTCTTTCTTACTTCTTTCGTAATTCTTTCTTACTTCTTTCTTAATTCTTTCTTAGTTCTTTCTTACTTCTTTCTTCTTTCTTTCTTACTTCTTTCTTACTTCTTTCTTACTTCTTTCTTACTTCTTTCTTACTTCTTTCTTCTTTCTTACTTCTTTCTTACTTCTTTCTTACTTCTTTCTTACTTCTTTCTTCTTTCTTTCTTACTTCTTTCTTACTTCTTTCTTACTTCTCCCTTACTTCTTTCTTCTTTCTTACTTCAATCTTACTTCTTTCTTATTTCTTTCTTTCTTACTTCTTTCTTACTTCTTTCGTACTTCTTTCTTACTTCTTTCTTACTTCTTTCTTACTTCTTTCTTACTTCTTTCTTACTTCTTTCTTCTTTCTTTCTTACTTCTTTCTTACTTCTTTCTTACTTCTTTTTTTCTTCTTTCTTACTTCTTTCTTTCTTCTCTCTTACTTCTTTCTTACTTCTTTCTTAATTCTTTCTTACTTGTTTCTTGCTTCTTTCTTACTTCTTTCTTTCTTCTTTCTTACTTCTTTCTTTCTTCTTTCTTCATTCTTTCTTACTTCTTTCTTCATTCCTTCTTACTTCTTTCTTACTTCTTTCTTTCTTCTTTCTTACTTCTTTCATACTTCTTTCTTTCTTCTTTCTTACTTCTTTCTTCTTTCTTTCTTACTTCTTTCTTACTTCTTTCCTACTACTTTCTTACTTCTTTCTTACTTCTTTCTAACTTCTTTCTTACTTCTTTCTTACTTCTTTCTTACTTCTTTCTTACTTCTTTCTAACTTCTTTCTTACTTCTTTCTTACTTCTTTCTTACTTCTTTCTTACTTCTTTCTTACTTCTTTCTTACTTCTTTCTTCTTTCTTTCTTACTTCTTTCTTACTTCATTCTTACTTCTTTCTTACTTCTTTCTTTCTTCTTTCTTAATTCTTTCTTTCTTCTTTCTTACTTCTTTCTTACTTCTTTCTTACTTCATTCTTCTTTCTTTCTTCTTCCTTTCTTACTTCTTTCTTACTTCTTTCTTACTTCTTTCTTCATTCCTTCTTACTTCTTTCTTACTTCTTTCTTACTTCTTTCTTACTTCTTTCTTTCTTCTTTCTTCTTTCTTTCTTCTTTCTTACTTCTTTCTTACTTCTTTCTTACTTCTTTTTTTCTTCTTTCTTACTTCTTTCATAATTATTTTTTACTTCTTTCTTTCTTCTTTCTTACTTCTTTCTTACTTCTTTCTTACTTCTTTCTTCTTTCTTTCTTACTTCTTTCTTACTTCTTTCTTACTTCTTTCTTACTTCTTTCTTACTTCTTTCTTACTTCTTTTTTTCTTCTTTCTTACTTCTTTCTTACTTCTTTCTTACTTCTTTCTTACTTCTTTCTTACTTCTTTCTTACTTCTTTCTTACTTCTTTCTTCTTTCTTTCTTACTTCTTTCTTATTTCTTTCTTACTTCTTTCTTCCTTCTTTCTTACTTCTTTCTTACTTCTTTCTTACTTCTTTCTTCTTTCTTTCCTACTTCTTTCTTACTTCTTTCATACTTCTTTCTTACTTCTTTCTTACTTCTTTCTTCTTTCTTTCTTACTTCTTTCTTACTTCTTACTTCTTTCTTACTTCTTTCTTACTTCTTTCTTTCTTACTTCTTTCTTACTTCTTTCTTCTTTCGTAATTCTTTCTTACTTCTTTCTTAATTCTTTCTTACTTCTTTCTTACTTCTTTCTTACTTGTTTCTTGCTTCTTTCTTACTTCTTTCTTACTTCTTTCTTTCTTCTTTCTTACTTCTTTCTTTCTTCTTTCTTACTTCTTTCTTTCTTCTTTCTTCATTCTTTCTTACTTCTTTCTTCATTCCTTCTTACTTCTTTCTTAATTCTTTCTTACTTCTTTCTTTCTTCTTTCTTCCTTCTTTCATACTTCTTTCTTTCTTCTTTCTTACTTCTTTCTTCTTTCTTCCTTACTTCTTTCTTACTTCTTTCTTACTTCTTTCTTCTTTCTTTCTTTCTTCTTTCTTACTTCTTTCCTACTACTTTCTTACTTCTTTCTTACTTCTTTCTAACTTCTTTCTTACTTCTTTCTTACTTCTTTCTTACTTCTTTCTTACTTCTTTCTAACTTCTTTCTTACTTCTTTCTTACTTCTTTCTTACTTCTTTCTTACTTCTTTCTTACTTCTTTCTTCTATCTTTCTTACTTCTTTCTTACTTCTTTCTTACTTCTTTCTTACTTCTTTCTTTCTTCTTTCTTCATTCCTTCTTACTTCTTTCTTACTTCTTTCTTACTTCTTTCTTAATTCTTTCTTACTTCTTTCTTTCTTCTTTCTTCTTTCTTTCTTCTTTCTTACTTCTTTCTTACTTCTTTTTTTCTTCTTTCTTACTTCTTTCATAATTCTTTGTTACTTCTTTCTTTCTTCTTTCTTACTTCTTTCTTACTTCTTTCTTACTTCTTTCTTACTTCTTTCTTCTTTCTTTCTTCTTTCTTACTTCTTTCTTACTTCTTTCTTACTTCTTTCTTACTTCTTTCTTACTTCTTTCTTCATTCCTTCTTACTTCTTTCATACTTCTTTCTTACTTCTTTCTTACTTCTTTCTTACTTCTTTCTTACTTCTTTCTTACTTCTTTCTAACTTCTTTCTTACTTCTTTCTTACTTCTTTCTTACTTCTTTCTTACTTCTTTCTAACTTCTTTCTTACTTCTTTCTTACTTCTTTCTTACTTCTTTCTTACTTCTTTCTTACTTCTTTCTTCTATCTTTCTTACTTCTTTCTTACTTCTTTCTTACTTCTTTCTTACTTCTTTCTTTCTTCTTTCTTCATTCCTTCTTACTTCTTTCTTACTTCTTTCTTACTTCTTTCTTAATTCTTTCTTACTTCTTTCTTTCTTCTTTCTTCTTTCTTTCTTCTTTCTTACTTCTTTCTTACTTCTTTTTTTCTTCTTTCTTACTTCTTTCATAATTCTTTGTTACTTCTTTCTTTCTTCTTTCTTACTTCTTTCTTACTTCTTTCTTACTTCTTTCTTACTTCTTTCTTCTTTCTTTCTTCTTTCTTACTTCTTTCTTACTTCTTTCTTACTTCTTTCTTACTTCTTTCTTCATTCCTTCTTACTTCTTTCATACTTCTTTCTTACTTCTTTCTTACTTCTTTCTTACTTCTTTCTTACTTCTTTCTTACTTCTTTCTTACTTCTTTCTTACTTCTTTCTTACTTCTTTCTTCTTTCTTTCTTACTTCTTTCTTACTTCATTCTTACTTCTTTCTTACTTCTTTCTTTCTTCTTTCTTAATTCTTTCTTTCTTCTTTCTTACTTCTTTCTTACTTCTTTCTTACTTCATTCTTCTTTCTTTCTTCTTCCTTTCTTACTTCTTTCTTACTTCTTTCTTACTTCTTTCTTCATTCCTTCTTACTTCTTTCTTACTTCTTTCTTACTTCTTTCTTACTTCTTTCTTTCTTCTTTCTTCTTTCTTTCTTCTTTCTTACTTCTTTCTTACTTCTTTCTTACTTCTTTTTTTCTTCTTTCTTACTTCTTTCATAATTATTTTTTACTTCTTTCTTTCTTCTTTCTTACTTCTTTCTTACTTCTTTCTTACTTTTTTCTTCTTTCTTTCTTACTTCTTTCTTACTTCTTTCTTACTTCTTTCTTACTTCTTTCTTACTTCTTTCTTACTTCTTTTTTTCTTCTTTCTTACTTCTTTCTTACTTCTTTCTTACTTCTTTCTTACTTCTTTCTTCATTCCTTCTTACTTCTTTCATACTTCTTTCTTACTTCTTTCTTACTTCTTTCTTACTTCTTTCTTACTTCTTTCTTACTTCTTTCTAACTTCTTTCTTACTTCTTTCTTACTTCTTTCTTACTTCTTTCTTACTTCTTTCTAACTTCTTTCTTACTTCTTTCTTACTTCTTTCTTACTTCTTTCTTACTTCTTTCTTACTTCTTTCTTCTATCTTTCTTACTTCTTTCTTACTTCTTTCTTACTTCTTTTTTTCTTCTTTCTTTCTTCTTTCTTACTTCTTTCTTACTTCTTTCTTACTTCTTTCTTACTTCTTTCTTCTTTCTTTCTTCTTTCTTACTTCTTTCTTACTTCTTTCTTACTTCTTTCTTACTTCTTTCTTACTTCTTTCTTCATTCCTTCTTACTTCTTTCTTACTTCTTTCTTACTTCTTTCTTACTTCTTTCTTACTTCTTTCTTCTATCTTTCTTACTTCTTTCTTACTTCTTTCTTACTTCTTTCTTACTTCTTTCTTTCTTCTTTCTTCATTCCTTCTTACTTCTTTCTTACTTCTTTCTTACTTCTTTCTTAATTCTTTCTTACTTCTTTCTTTCTTCTTTCTTCTTTCTTTCTTCTTTCTTACTTCTTTCTTACTTCTTTTTTTCTTCTTTCTTACTTCTTTCATAATTCTTTGTTACTTCTTTCTTTCTTCTTTCTTACTTCTTTCTTACTTCTTTCTTACTTCTTTCTTACTTCTTTCTTCTTTCTTTCTTCTTTCTTACTTCTTTCTTACTTCTTTCTTACTTCTTTCTTACTTCTTTCTTACTTCTTTCTTCATTCCTTCTTACTTCTTTCATACTTCTTTCTTACTTCTTTCTTACTTCTTTCTTACTTCTTTCTTACTTCTTTCTTACTTCTTTCTTACTTCTTTCTTACTTCTTTCTTACTTCTTTCTTCTTTCTTTCTTACTTCTTTCTTACTTCATTCTTACTTCTTTCTTACTTCTTTCTTTCTTCTTTCTTAATTCTTTCTTTCTTTTTTCTTACTTCTTTCTTACTTCTTTCTTACTTCATTCTTCTTTCTTTCTTCTTCCTTTCTTACTTCTTTCTTACTTCTTTCTTACTTCTTTCTTCATTCCTTCTTACTTCTTTCTTACTTCTTTCTTACTTCTTTCTTACTTCTTTCTTTCTTCTTTCTTCTTTCTTTCTTCTTTCTTACTTCTTTCTTACTTCTTTCTTACTTCTTTTTTTCTTCTTTCTTACTTCTTTCATAATTATTTTTTACTTCTTTCTTTCTTCTTTCTTACTTCTTTCTTACTTCTTTCTTACTTCTTTCTTCTTTCTTTCTTACTTCTTTCTTACTTCTTTCTTACTTCTTTCTTACTTCTTTCTTACTTCTTTCTTACTTCTTTTTTTCTTCTTTCTTACTTCTTTCTTACTTCTTTCTTACTTCTTTCTTACTTCTTTCTTACTTCTTTCTTACTTCTTTCTTACTTCTTTCTTCTTTCTTTCTTACTTCTTTCTTATTTCTTTCTTACTTCTTTCTTCCTTCTTTCTTACTTCTTTCTTACTTCTTTCTTCTTTCTTTCCTACTTCTTTCTTACTTCTTTCATACTTCTTTCTTACTTCTTTCTTACTTCTTTCTTCTTTCTTTCTTACTTCTTTCTTACTTCTTACTTCTTTCTTACTTCTTTCTTACTTCTTTCTTACTTCTTTCTTTCTTACTTCTTTCTTACTTCTTTCTTCTTTCGTAATTCTTTCTTACTTCTTTCTTAATTCTTTCTTACTTCTTTCTTACTTCTTTCTTACTTGTTTCTTGCTTCTTTCTTACTTCTTTCTTACTTCTTTCTTTCTTCTTTCTTACTTCTTTCTTTCTTCTTTCTTACTTCTTTCTTTCTTCTTTCTTCATTCTTTCTTACTTCTTTCTTCATTCCTTCTTACTTCTTTCTTAATTCTTTCTTACTTCTTTCTTTCTTCTTTCTTCCTTCTTTCATACTTCTTTCTTTCTTCTTTCTTACTTCTTTCTTCTTTCTTCCTTACTTCTTTCTTACTTCTTTCTTACTTCTTTCTTCTTTCTTTCTTTCTTCTTTCTTACTTCTTTCCTACTACTTTCTTACTTCTTTCTTACTTCTTTCTAACTTCTTTCTTACTTCTTTCTTACTTCTTTCTTACTTCTTTCTTACTTCTTTCTAACTTCTTTCTTACTTCTTTCTTACTTCTTTCTTACTTCTTTCTTACTTCTTTCTTACTTCTTTCTTCTATCTTTCTTACTTCTTTCTTACTTCTTTCTTACTTCTTTCTTACTTCTTTCTTTCTTCTTTCTTCATTCCTTCTTACTTCTTTCTTACTTCTTTCTTACTTCTTTCTTAATTCTTTCTTACTTCTTTCTTTCTTCTTTCTTCTTTCTTTCTTCTTTCTTACTTCTTTCTTACTTCTTTTTTTCTTCTTTCTTACTTCTTTCATAATTCTTTGTTACTTCTTTCTTTCTTCTTTCTTACTTCTTTCTTACTTCTTTCTTAGTTCTTTCTTACTTCTTTCTTCTTTCTTTCTTCTTTCTTACTTCTTTCTTACTTCTTTCTTACTTCTTTCTTACTTCTTTCTTACTTCTTTCTTCATTCCTTCTTACTTCTTTCATACTTCTTTCTTACTTCTTTCTTACTTCTTTCTTACTTCTTTCTTACTTATTTCTTACTTCTTTCTTCTTTCTTTCTTACTTCTTTCTTACTTCTTTCTTACTTCTTTCTTCCTTCTTTCTTACTTCTTTCTTACTTCTTTCTTCTTTCTTTCCTACTTCTTTCTTACTTCTTTCTTTCTTCTTTCCTACTTCTTTCTTTCTTCTTTCTTACTTCTTTCATACTTCTTTCTTCTTTCTTTCTTACTTCTTTCTTCTTTCTTTCTTACTTCTTTCTTACTTCTTTCTTACTTCTTTCTTACTTCTTTCTTACTTCTTTCTTACTTCTTTCTTTCTTACTTCTTTCTTACTTCTTTCTTACTTCTTTCTAACTTCTTTCTTACTTCTTTCTTACTTCTTTCTTACTTCTTTCTAACTTCTTTCTTACTTCTTTCTTACTTCTTTCTTACTTCTTTCTTACTTCTTTCTTACTTCTTTCTTACTTCTTTCTTCTTTCTTTCTTACTTCTTTCTTACTTCATTCTTACTTCTTTCTTACTTCTTTCTTTCTTCTTTCTTAATTCTTTCTTTCTTCTTTCTTACTTCTTTCTTACTTCTTTCTTACTTCATTCTTCTTTCTTTCTTCTTCCTTTCTTACTTCTTTCTTACTTCTTTCTTACTTCTTTCTTCATTCCTTCTTACTTCTTTCTTACTTCTTTCTTACTTCTTTCTTACTTCTTTCTTTCTTCTTTCTTCTTTCTTTCTTCTTTCTTACTTCTTTCTTACTTCTTTCTTACTTCTTTTTTTCTTCTTTCTTACTTCTTTCATAATTATTTTTTACTTCTTTCTTTCTTCTTTCTTACTTCTTTCTTACTTCTTTCTTACTTCTTTCTTCTTTCTTTCTTACTTCTTTCTTACTTCTTTCTTACTTCTTTCTTACTTCTTTCTTACTTCTTTCTTACTTCTTTTTTTCTTCTTTCTTACTTCTTTCTTACTTCTTTCTTACTTCTTTCTTACTTCTTTCTTACTTCTTTCTTACTTCTTTCTTACTTATTTCTTTCTTCTTTCTTACTTCTTTCTTACTTCTTTCTTACTTCTTTCTTAATTCTTTCTTCCTTATTTCTTACTTCTTTCTTCTTTCTTTCTTCTTTCTTACTTCTTTCTTACTTCATTCTAACTTCTTTTTTCTTCTTTCTTACATCTTTCTTACTTCTTTCTTCTTTCTTTCTTACATCTTTCTTACTTCTAACTTTCTTCTATTTTAGTTCTTTATTTCTTCTTTCTTAATTCTTTCTTTCTTCTTTCTTACTTCTTTCTTACTTCTTTCTTACTTCTTTCTTACTTCTTTCTTTCTTCTTTCTTACTTCTTTCTTACTTCTTTCTTCTTTCTAACTTCTTTGTTACTTCTTTCTTCATTCCTTCTTACTTCTTTCTTACTTCTTTCTTACTTCTTTCTTACTTCTTTCTTTCTTCTTTCTTACTTCTTTCATACTTCTTTCTTACTTCTTTCTTACTTCTTTCCTCTTTCTTTCTTACTTCTTTCTCTCTTACTTCTTTCTTACTTCTTTCTTACTTCTTTCGTAATTCTTTCTTACTTCTTTCTTAATTCTTTCTTACTTCTTTCTTACTTCTTTCTTCTTTCTTTCTTACTTCTTTCTTACTTCTTTCTTACTTCTTTCTTACTTCTTTCTTACTTCTTTCTTACTTCTTTCTTCTTTCTTACTTCTTTCATACTTCTTTCTTACTTCTTTCTAACTTCTTTTTTCTTCTTTCTTACTTCTTTCTTACTTCTTTCTTACTTCTTTCTTACTTCTTTCTTCTTTCTTTCTTACTTCTTTCTTACTTCTTTCTTACTTCTTTCTTACTTCTTTCTAACTTCTTTCTTACTTCTTTCTTACTTCTTTCTTACTTCTTTCTTTCTTACTTCTTTCTTACTTCTTTCTTACTTCTTTCGTAATTCTTTCTTACTTCTTTCTTAATTCTTTCTTAGTTCTTTCTTACTTCTTTCTTCTTTCTTTCTTACTTCTTTCTTACTTCTTTCTTACTTCTTTCTTACTTCTTTCTTACTTCTTTCTTCTTTCTTACTTCTTTCTTACTTCTTTCTTACTTCTTTCTTCTTTCTTTCTTACTTCTTTCTTACTTCTTTCTTACTTCTCCCTTACTTCTTTCTTCTTTCTTACTTCAATCTTACTTCTTTCTTATTTCTTTCTTTCTTACTTCTTTCTTACTTCTTTCGTACTTCTTTCTTACTTCTTTCTTACTTCTTTCTTACTTCTTTCTTACTTCTTTCTTACTTCTTTCTTCTTTCTTTCTTACTTCTTTCTTACTTCTTTCTTACTTCTTTTTTTCTTCTTTCTTACTTCTTTCTTTCTTCTCTCTTACTTCTTTCCTACTTCTTTCTTAATTCTTTCTTACTTGTTTCTTGCTTCTTTCTTACTTCTTTCTTTCTTCTTTCTTACTTCTTTCTTTCTTCTTTCTTCATTCTTTCTTACTTCTTTCTTCATTCCTTCTTACTTCTTTCTTACTTCTTTCTTTCTTCTTTCTTACTTCTTTCATACTTCTTTCTTTCTTCTTTCTTACTTCTTTCTTCTTTCTTTCTTACTTCTTTCTTACTTCTTTCCTACTACTTTCTTACTTCTTTCTTACTTCTTTCTAACTTCTTTCTTACTTCTTTCTTACTTCTTTCTTACTTCTTTCTTACTTCTTTCTAACTTCTTTCTTACTTCTTTCTTACTTCTTTCTTACTTCTTTCTTACTTCTTTCTTACTTCTTTCTTACTTCTTTCTTCTTTCTTTCTTACTTCTTTCTTACTTCATTCTTACTTCTTTCTTACTTCTTTCTTTCTTCTTTCTTAATTCTTTCTTTCTTCTTTCTTACTTCTTTCTTACTTCTTTCTTACTTCATTCTTCTTTCTTTCTTCTTCCTTTCTTACTTCTTTCTTACTTCTTTCTTACTTCTTTCTTCATTCCTTCTTACTTCTTTCTTACTTCTTTCTTACTTCTTTCTTACTTCTTTCTTTCTTCTTTCTTCTTTCTTTCTTCTTTCTTACTTCTTTCTTACTTCTTTCTTACTTCTTTTTTTCTTCTTTCTTACTTCTTTCATAATTATTTTTTACTTCTTTCTTTCTTCTTTCTTACTTCTTTCTTACTTCTTTCTTACTTCTTTCTTCTTTCTTTCTTACTTCTTTCTTACTTCTTTCTTACTTCTTTCTTACTTCTTTCTTACTTCTTTCTTACTTCTTTTTTTCTTCTTTCTTACTTCTTTCTTACTTCTTTCTTACTTCTTTCTTACTTCTTTCTTACTTCTTTCTTACTTCTTTCTTACTTCTTTCTTACTTCTTTCTTCTTTCTTTCTTACTTCTTTCTTATTTCTTTCTTACTTCTTTCTTCCTTCTTTCTTACTTCTTTCTTACTTCTTTCTTCTTTCTTTCCTACTTCTTTCTTACTTCTTTCATACTTCTTTCTTACTTCTTTCTTACTTCTTTCTTCTTTCTTTCTTACTTCTTTCTTACTTCTTACTTCTTTCTTACTTCTTTCTTACTTCTTTCTTTCTTACTTCTTTCTTACTTCTTTCTTCTTTCGTAATTCTTTCTTACTTCTTTCTTAATTCTTTCTTACTTCTTTCTTACTTCTTTCTTACTTGTTTCTTGCTTCTTTCTTACTTCTTTCTTACTTCTTTCTTTCTTCTTTCTTACTTCTTTCTTTCTTCTTTCTTACTTCTTTCTTTCTTCTTTCTTCATTCTTTCTTACTTCTTTCTTCATTCCTTCTTACTTCTTTCTTAATTCTTTCTTACTTCTTTCTTTCTTCTTTCTTCCTTCTTTCATACTTCTTTCTTTCTTCTTTCTTACTTCTTTCTTCTTTCTTCCTTACTTCTTTCTTTCTTCTTTCTTACTTCTTTCCTACTACTTTCTTACTTCTTTCTTACTTCTTTCTAACTTCTTTCTTACTTCTTTCTTACTTCTTTCTTACTTCTTTCTTACTTCTTTCTAACTTCTTTCTTACTTCTTTCTTACTTCTTTCTTACTTCTTTCTTACTTCTTTCTTACTTCTTTCTTCTATCTTTCTTACTTCTTTCTTACTTCTTTCTTACTTCTTTCTTACTTCTTTCTTTCTTCTTTCTTCATTCCTTCTTACTTCTTTCTTACTTCTTTCTTACTTCTTTCTTAATTCTTTCTTACTTCTTTCTTTCTTCTTTCTTCTTTCTTTCTTCTTTCTTACTTCTTTCTTACTTCTTTTTTTCTTCTTTCTTACTTCTTTCATAATTCTTTGTTACTTCTTTCTTTCTTCTTTCTTACTTCTTTCTTACTTCTTTCTTACTTCTTTCTTACTTCTTTCTTCTTTCTTTCTTCTTTCTTACTTCTTTCTTACTTCTTTCTTACTTCTTTCTTACTTCTTTCTTACTTCTTTCTTCATTCCTTCTTACTTCTTTCATACTTCTTTCTTACTTCTTTCTTACTTCTTTCTTACTTCTTTCTTACTTATTTCTTACTTCTTTCTTCTTTCTTTCTTACTTCTTTCTTACTTCTTTCTTACTTCTTTCTTCCTTCTTTCTTACTTCTTTCTTACTTCTTTCTTCTTTCTTTCCTACTTCTTTCTTACTTCTTTCTTACTTCTTCCTAACTTCTTTCTTACTTCTTTCTTACTTCTTTCTTATTCTTTCTTACTTCTTTCTTAATTCTTTCTTTCTTCTTTCTTACTTCTTTCTTACTTCATTCTTCTTTCTTTCTTCTTCCTTTCTTACTTCTTTCTTACTTCTTTCTTACTTCTTTCTTACTTCTTTCTTAATTCCTTCTTACTTCTTTCTTACTTGTTTCTTACTTCTTTCTTTCTTCTTTCTTACTTTTTTCTTACTTCTTTCTTACTTCTTTCTTACTTCTTTCTTCTTTCTTTCTTACTTCTTTCTTACTTCTTTCTTACTTCTTTCTTACTTCTTTCTTACTTCTTTCTTCATTCGTTCTTACTTCTTTCTTACTTCTTTCTTACTTCTTTCTTACCTCTTTCTTACTTCTTTCTTTCTTCTTTCTTCTTTCTTTCTTACTTCTTTCTTCTTTCTTTCCTACTTCTTTCTTATTTCTTTCTATCTTCTTTCTTACTTCTTTCTTTCTTCTTTCTTACTTCTTTCATACTTCTTCCTTCTTTCTTTCTTACTTCTTTCTTCTTTCTTTCTTTCTTCTTTCTTACTTCTTTCTTACTTCTTTCTCACTTCTTTCTTACTTCTTTCTTACTTCTTTCTTTCTTCTTTCTTACTTCTTTCTTACTTCTTTCTTACTTCTTTCTTATTTCTTTCTTACTTCATTCTAACTTCTTTTTTCTTCTTTCTTACTTCTTTCTTACTTCTTTCTTCTTTCTTTCTTACATCTTTCTTACTTCTAAATTTCTTCTATTTTAGTTCTTTCTTTCTTCTTCCTTAATTCTTTCCTTCGTCTTTCTTACTTCTTTCTTACTTCTTTCTTTCTTCTTTCTTACTTCTTTCTTACTTCTTTCTTCTTTCTAACTTCTTTCTTACTTCTTTCTTCATTCCTTCTTACTTCTTTCTTACTTCTTTCTTAATTCTTTCTTACTTCTTTCTTACTTCCTTCTTACTTCTTTCTTACTTCTTTCTTCTATCTTTCTTTCTTATTTCTTACTTCTTTCTTCTTTCTTTCTTACTTCTTTCTCACTTCTTTCTTACTTCTTTCTTCTTTCTTTCTTACATCTTTCTTACTTCTAACTTTCTTCTATTTTAGTTCTTTCTTTCTTCTTTCTTAATTCTTTCTTTCTTCTTTCTTACTTCTTTCTTGCTTCTTTCTTCTTTCTTTCTTACTTCTTTCTTACTTCTTTCTTACTTCTTACTTTCTTCTTTCTTACTTCTTTCTTACTTCTTTCTAACTTCTTTCTTACTTCTTTCTTCATTCCTTCTTACTTCTTTCTTACTTCTTTCTTACTTCTTTCTTACTTCTTTCTTACTTCTTTATTCTTTCTTCTATCTTTCTTTCTTCTTTCTTACTTCTTTCTTACTTCTTTCTTACTTCTTTCTTACTTCTTTCTTACTTCTTTCTTACTTCTTTCTTACTTCTTTCTTTCTTCTTTCTTACTTCTTTCTTACTTCTTTCCTACTTCTTTCTTCTTTCTTTCTTACTTCTTTCTTACTTCTTTCTTCATTCCTTGTTACTTCTTTCTTACTTCTTTCTTACTTCTTTCTTACTTCTTTCTTACTTCTTTCTTCTTTCTTTCTTACTTCTTTCTTACTTCTTTCTTACTTCTTTCTTACTTCTTTCTTACTTCCTTCTTACTTCTTTCTTCATTCCTTCTTACTTCTTTCTTACTTCTTTCTTACTTCTTTCTTACTTCTTTCTTACTTCTTTCTTACTTCCTTTTTTCTTCTTTCTTACTTCTTTCATACTTCTTTCTTACTTCTTTCTTACTTCTTTCTTACTTCTTTCTTACTTCTTTCTTACTTCTTTCTTACTTCTTTCTTCATTCCTTCTTACTTCTTTCTTACTTCTTTCTTACCTCTTTCTTACTTCTTTCTTTCTTCTTTCTTCTTTCTTTCTCACTTCTTTCTTCTTTCTTTCCTCCTTCTTTCTTACTTCTTTCTTTCTTCTTGCTTACTTCTTTCTTTCTTCTTTCTTACTTCTTTCATACTTCTTTCTTCTTTCTTTCTTACTTCTTTCTTACTTCTTTCTTACTTCTTTCTTACTTCTTTCTTACTTCTTTTTTACTTCTTTCTTAGTTCTTTCTTTCTTCTTTCTTTCTTCTTTCTTACTTCTTTCTTACTTCTTTCTTACTTCTTTCTTACTTCTTTCTTCTTTCTTTCTTACTTCTTTCTTAATTCTTTCTTACTTCTTTCTTACTTCTTTCTTTCTTCTTTCTTACTTCTTTCTTACTTCTTTCTTACTTCATTCTAACTTCTTTTTTCTTCTTTCTTACTTCTTTCTTCTTTCTTTCTTACTTCTTTCTAACTGCTTTATTACTTCTTTCTTACTTCTTTCTTACTTCTTTCTTACTTCTTTCTTACTTCTTTTTTTCTTCTTTCTTACTTCTTTCATACTTCTTTCTTACTTCTTTCTTACTTGTTTCTTACTTCTTTCTTACTTCTTTCTTAATTCTTTCTTACTTCTTTCTTCTTTCTTTCTTACTTCTTTCTTACTTCTTTCTTACTTCTTTCTTCCTTCTTTCTTACTTCTTTCTTACTTCTTTCTTCTTTCTTTCCTACTTCTTTCTTACTTCTATCTTTCTTCTTTCCTACTTATTTCTTTCTTCTTTCTTACTTCTTTCATACTTCTTTCTTCTTTCTTTCTTACTTCTTTCTTCTTTCTTTCTTACTTCTTTCTTACTTCTTTCTTACTTCTTTCTTACTTCTTTCTTACTTCTTTCTTACTTCTTTCTTACTTCTTTCTTACTTCTTTCTTTCTTACTTCTTTCTTACTTCTTTCTTACTTATTTCTTACTTCTTTCTTCTTTCTTTCTTACTTCTTTTTTCTTCTTTCTTACTTCTTTCTTACTTCTTTCTTTCTTCTTTCTTCTTTCTTCTTTCTTTCTTACTTCTTTCTTACTTCTTTCTTACTTCTTTCTTCTTTCTTTCTTACTTCTTTCTTACTTCTTTCCTACTTCTTTCTTACTTCTTTCTTACTTCATTCTTCTTTCTTTCTTCTTCCTTTCTTACTTCTTTCTTACTTCTTTCTTACTTCTTTCTTACTTCTTTCTTAATTCCTTCTTACTTCTTTCTTACTTCTTTCTTACTTCTTTCTTACTTCTTTCTTACTTCTTTCTTACTTCTTTCTTCTTTCTTTCTTACTTCTTTCTTACTTCTTTCTTACTTCTTTCTTACTTCTTTCTTCATTCCTTCTTACTTCTTTCTTACTTCTTTCTTACTTCTTTCTTACCTCTTTCTTACTTCTTTCTTTCTTCTTCCTTCTTTCTTTCTTACTTCTTTCTTCTTTCTTTCCTACTTCTTTCTTATTTCTTTCTCTCTTCTTTCTTACTTCTTTCTTTCTTCTTTCTTACTTCTTTCATACTTCTTCCTTCTTTCTTTCTTACTTCTTTCTTCTTTCTTTCTTACTTCTTTCTTACTTCTTTCTTACTTCTTTCTTACTTCTTACTTTCTTACTTCTTTCTTACTTCTTTCTTACTTCTTTCTTACTTCTTTCTTCTTTCTTTCTTACATCTTTCTTACTTCTAACTTTCTTCTATTTTAGTTCTTTCTTTCTTCTTCCTGAATTCTTTCTTTCGTCTTTCTTACTTCTTTCTTACTTCTTTCTTTCTTCTTTCTTAATTCTTTCTTACTTCTTTCTTCTTTCTAACTTCTTTCTTACTTCTTTCTTCATTCCTTCTTACTTCTTTCTTACTTCTTTCTTACTTCTTTCTTACTTCTTTCTTACTTCTTTCTTCTATCTTTCTTTCTTCTTTCTTACTTCTTTCTTCTTTCTTTCTTACTTCTTTCTTACTTCTTTCTTACTTCTTTCTTCTTTCTAACTTCTTTCTTACTTCTTTCTTCATTCCTTCTTACTTCTTTCTTACTTCTTTCTTACTTCTTTCTTACTTCTTTCTTACTTCTTTCTTACTTCTTTCTTACTTCTTTCTTACTTCTTTCTTCTTTCTTTCTTACTTCTTTCTTACTTCTTTCTTACTTCTTTCTTACTTCTTTTTTTCTTCTTTCTTACTTCTTTCATACTTCTTTCTTACTTCTTTTTTTCTTCTTTCTTACTTCTTTCATACTTCTTTCTTACTTCTTTCTTACTTCTTTCTTACTTCTTTCTTACTTCTTTCTTCATGCCTTCTTACTTCTTTCTTGCTTCTTTCTTACTTCTTTCTTATTTCTTTCTTTCTTCTCTCTTCTTTCTTACTTACTTCTATCTTACTTCTTTCTTACTTCTTTCCTAGTTCTTTCTTTCTTCTTTCTTACTTCTTTCATACTTCTTTCTTACTTCTTTCTTCTTTCTTTCTTACTTCTTTCTTACTTCTTTCTTACTTCTTTCTAACTTCTTTTTTCTTCTTTCTTACTTCTTTCTTACTTCTTTCTTACTTCTTTCTAACTTCTTTCTTACTTCTTTCTTACTTCTTTCTTACTTCTTTCTTTCTTACTTCTTTCTTACTTCTTTCTTCTTTCGTAATTCTTTCTTACTTCTTTCTTAATTCTTTCTTACTTCTTTCTTACTTCTTTCTTACTTGTTTCTTGTTTCTTTCTTACTTCTTTCTTACTTCTTTCTTTCTTCTTTCTTACTTCTTTCTTACTTCTTTCTTACTTCATTCTTCTTTTTTCTTGTTTCTTACTTCTTTCTTAGTTCTTTCTTCTTTCTTTCTTACTTCTTTCTTACTTCTTTCTTACTTCTTTCTTTCTTCTTTCTTACTTCTTTCTTACTTCTTTCTTAATTCTTTCTTACTTCTTTCTTCTTTCTTTCTTACTTCTTTCTTACTTCTTTCTTTCTTTTTTCTTATTTCTTTCTTACTTCTTTCTTACTTCTTTCTTACTTCTTTCTTACTTCTTTCTTTCTTCTTTCTTACTTCTTTCATACTTCTTTCTCACTTCTTTCTTACTTCTTTCTTCTTTCTTTCTAACTTCTTTCTTACTTCTTTCTTACTTCTTTCTTACTTCTTTCTAACTTCTTTCTTACTTCTTTCTTACTTCTTTCTTACTTCTTTCTTTCTTACTTCTTTCTTATTTCTTTCTTCTTTCGTAATTCTTTCTTACTTCTTTCTTAATTCTTTCTTACTTCTTTCTTACTTCTTTCTTACTTGTTTCTTGTTTCTTTCTTACTTCTTTCTTACTTCTTTCTTTCTTCTTTCTTACTTCTTTCTTACTTCTTTCTTACTTCTTTCTTACTTCTTTCTTCATTCCTTCTTACTTCTTTCTTACTTCTTTCTTACTTCTTTCTTACCTCTTTCTTACTTCTTTCTTTCTTCTTTCTTCTTTCTTTCTCACTTCTTTCTTCTTTCTTTCCTCCTTCTTTCTTACTTCTTTCTTTCTTCTTGCTTACTTCTTTCTTTCTTCTTTCTTACTTCTTTCATACTTCTTTCTTCTTTCTTTCTTACTTCTTTCTTACTTCTTTCTTACTTCTTTCTTACTTCTTTCTTACTTCTTTGTTACTTCTTTCTTAGTTCTTTCTTTCTTCTTTCTTTCTTCTTTCTTACTTCTTTCTTACTTCTTTCTTACTTCTTTCTTACTTCTTTCTTTCTTCTTTCTTACTTCTTTCTTACTTCTTTCTTACTTCATTCTTCTTTTTTCTTGTTTCTTACTTCTTTCTTAGTTCTTTCTTCTTTCTTTCTTACTTCTTTCTTACTTCTTTCTTACTTCTTTCTTACTTCTTTCTTACTTCTTTCTTACTTCTTTTTTTCTTCTTTCTTACTTCTTTCTTACTTCTTTCTTACTTCTTTCTTACTTCTTTCTTACTTCTTTCTTACTTCTTTCTTACTTCTTTCTTACTTCTTTCTTACTTCTTTTTAACTTCTTTCTTACTTCTTTCTTACTTCTTTCTTACTTCTTTCTTACTTCTTTCTTACTTCTTTCTTACTTCTTTCTTCTTTCTTACTTCTTTCTTACTTCTTTCTTACTTCTTTCTTACTTCTTTCTTTCTTCTATCTTAATTCTTTCTTTCTTCTTTCTAACTTCTTTCTTACTTCTTTCTTACTTCATTCTTCTTTCTTTCTTCTTCCTTTCTTACTTCTTTCTTACTTCTTTCTTACTTCTTTCTTACTTCTTTCTTCATTCCTTCTTACTTCTTTCTTACTTCTTTCTTACTTCTTTCTTAATTCTTTCTTACTTCTTTCTTTCTTCTTTCTTCTTTCTTTCTTCTTTCTTACTTCTTTCTTACTTCTTTTTTTCTTCTTTCTTACTTCTTTCATAATTCTTTGTTACTTCTTTCTTTCTTCTTTCTTACTTCTTTCTTACTTCTTTCTTACTTCTTTCTTACTTCTTTCTTCTCTCTTTCTTCTTTCTTACTTCTTTCTTACTTCTTTCTTACTTCTTTCTTACTTCTTTCTTCATTCCTTCTTACTTCTTTCATACTTCTTTCTTACTTCTTTCTTACTTCTTTCTTACTTCTTTCTTACTTCTTTCTTCTTTCTTTCTTACTTCTTTCTTACTTCTTTCTTACTTCTTTCTTCCTTCTTTCTTACTTCTTTCTTACTTCTTTCTTCTTTCTTTCCTACTTCTTTCTTACTTCTTTCTTTCTTCTTTCCTACTTCTTTCTTTCTTCTTTCTTCTTTCATACTTCTTTCTTCTTTCTTTCTTACTTCTTTCTTACTTCTTTCTTACTTCTTTCTTACTTCTTTCTTACTTCTTTCTTACTTCTTTCTTTCTTACTTCTTTCTTACTTCTTTCTTACTTCTTTCTTACTTCTTTCTTACTTCTTTCTTACTTCTTTCTTACTTCTTTCTTCATTCCTTCTTACTTCTTTCTTACTTCTTTCTTACTTCTTTCTTACCTCTTTCTTACTTCTTTCTTTCTTCTTTCTTCTTTCTTTCTCACTTCTTTCTTCTTTCTTTCCTCCTTCTTTCTTACTTCTTTCTTTCTTCTTGCTTACTTCTTTCTTTCTTCTTTCTTACTTCTTTCATACTTCTTTCTTCTTTCTTTCTTACTTCTTTCTTACTTCTTTCTTACTTCTTTCTTACTTCTTTCTTACTTCTTTGTTACTTCTTTCTTAGTTCTTTCTTACTTCTTTCTTACTTCTTTCTTACTTCTTTCTTACTTCTTTCTTACTTCTTTCTTTCTTCTTTCTTACTTCTTTCTTACTTCATTCTTCTTTTTTCTTGTTTCTTACTTCTTTCTTAGTTCTTTCTTCTTTCTTTCTTACTTCTTTCTTACTTCTTTCTTACTTCTTTCTTACTTCTTTCTTACTTCTTTTTTTCTTCTTTCTTACTTCTTTCTTACTTCTTTCTTACTTCTTTCTTACTTCTTTCTTACTTCTTTCTTACTTCTTTCTTACTTCTTTCTTCATTCCTTCTTACTTCTTTCTTACTTCTTTCTTACTTCTTTCTTACCTCTTTCTTACTTCTTTCTTTCTTCTTTCTTCTTTCTTTCTCACTTCTTTCTTCTTTCTTTCCTCCTTCTTTCTTACTTCTTTCTTTCTTCTTGCTTACTTCTTTCTTTCTTCTTTCTTACTTCTTTCATACTTCTTTCTTCTTTCTTTCTTACTTCTTTCTTACTTCTTTCTTACTTCTTTCTTACTTCTTTCTTACTTCTTTGTTACTTCTTTCTTAGTTCTTTCTTTCTTCTTTCTTTCTTCTTTCTTACTTCTTTCTTACTTCTTTCTTACTTCTTTCTTACTTCTTTCTTTCTTCTTTCTTACTTCTTTCTTACTTCTTTCTTACTTCATTCTTCTTTTTTCTTGTTTCTTACTTCTTTCTTAGTTCTTTCTTCTTTCTTTCTTACTTCTTTCTTACTTCTTTCTTACTTCTTTCTTACTTCTTTCTTACTTCTTTCTTACTTCTTTTTTTCTTCTTTCTTACTTCTTTCTTACTTCTTTCTTACTTCTTTCTTACTTCTTTCTTACTTCTTTCTTACTTCTTTCTTACTTCTTTCTAACTTCTTTCTTACTTCTTTCTTACTTCTTTCTTACTTCTTTCTTACTTCTTTCTTACTTCTTTCTTCTTTCTTACTTCTTTCTTACTTCTTTCTTACTTCTTTCTTACTTCTTTCTTTCTTCTTTCTTAATTCTTTCTTTCTTCTTTCTAACTTCTTTCTTACTTCTTTCTTACTTCATTCTTCTTTCTTTCTTCTTCCTTTCCTACTTCTTTCTTACTTCTTTCTTACTTCATTCTTACTTCTTTCTTACTTCTTTCTTACTTCATTCTTCATTCCTTCTTAATTCTTTCTTACTTCTTTCTTATTTCTTTCTTACATCTTTTTTTCTTCTTTCTTACTTCTTTCATAATTCTTTCTTACTTCTTTCTTCCTTCTTTCTTACTTCTTTCTTACTTCTTTCTTCTTTCTTTCTTACTTCTTTCTTACTTCTTTCTTACTTCTTTCTTACTTCTTTCTTACTTCTTTCTTACTTCTTTCTTACTTCTTTCTAACTTCTTTCTTACTTCTTTCTTACTTCTTTCTTACTTCTTTCTTACTTCTTTCTTACTTCTTTCTTCTATCTTTCTTACTTCTTTCTTACTTCTTTCTTACTTCTTTCTTACTTCTTTCTTTCTTCTTTCTTAATTCCTTCTTACTTCTTTCTTACTTCTTTCTTACTTCTTTCTTACTTCATTCTTCTTTCTTTCTTCTTCCTTTCTTACTTCTTTCTTACTTCTTTCTTACTTCTTTCTTACTTCTTTCTTCATTCCTTCTTACTTCTTTCTTACTTCTTTCTTACTTCTTTCTTACTTCTTTCTTAATTCTTTCTTACTTCTTTCTTTCTTCTTTCTTCTTTCTTTCTTCTTTCTTACTTCTTTCTTCTCTCTTTCTTCTTTCTTACTTCTTTCTTACTTCTTTCTTACTTCTTTCTTACTTCTTTCTTACTTCTTTCTTCATTCCTTCTTACTTCTTTCATACTTCTTTCTTACTTCTTTCTTACTTCTTTCTTACTTCTTTCTTACTTCTTTCTTACTTCTTTCTTACTTCTTTCTTACTTCTTTCTTCTTTCTTTCTTACTTCTTTCTTACTTCTTTCTTACTTCTTTCTTCCTTCTTTCTTACTTCTTTCTTACTTCTTTCTTCTTTCTTTCCTACTTCTTTCTTACTTCTTTCTTTCTTCTTTCCTACTTCTTTCTTTCTTCTTTCTTACTTCTTTCATACTTCTTTCTTCTTTCTTTCTTACTTCTTTCTTCTTTCTTTCTTACTTCTTTCTTACTTCTTTCTTACTTCTTTCTTACTTCTTTCTTACTTCTTTCTTACTTCTTTCTTTCTTACTTCTTTCTTACTTCTTTCTTACTTCTTTCTTACTTCTTTCTTACTTCTTTCTTACTTCTTTCTTCTTTCTTTCTTACTTCTTTCTTACTTCTTTCTTACTTTTTTCTTACTTCATTCTTTCTTCTTTCTTACTTCTTTCTTCTTTCTTTCTTACTTCTTTCTTACTTCTTTCTTACTTCTTTCTTCTTTCTTTCTTACTTCTTTCTTACTTCTTTCCTACTTCTTTCTTACTACTTTCTTACTTCTTCCTAACTTCTTTCTTACTTCTTTCTTACTTCTTTCTTACTTCTTTCTTACTGCTTTCTTAATTCTTTCTTTCTTCTTTCTTACTTCTTTCTTACTTCATTCTTCTTTCTTTCTTCTTCCTTTCTTACTTCTTTCTTACTTCTTTCTTACATCTTTCTTACTTCTTTCTTAATTCCTTCTTACTTCTTTCTTACTTGTTTCTTACTTCTTTCTTTCTTCTTTCTTACTTTTTTCTTACTTCTTTCTTACTTCTTTCTTACTTCTTTCTTCTTTCTTTCTTACTTCTTTCTTACTTCTTTCTTACTTCTTTCTTACTTCTTTCTTACTTCTTTCTTCATTCCTTCTTACTTCTTTCTTACTTCTTTCTTACTTCTTTCTTACCTCTTTCTTACTTCTTTCTTTCTTCTTTCTTCTTTCTTTCTTACTTCTTTCTTCTTTCTTTCCTACTTCTTTCTTATTTCTTTCTATCTTCTTTCTTACTTCTTTCTTTCTTCTTTCTTACTTCTTTCATACTTCTTCCTTCTTTCTTTCTTACTTCTTTCTTCTTTCTTTCTTTCTTCTTTCTTACTTCTTTCTTACTTCTTTCTCACTTCTTTCTTACTTCTTTCTTACTTCTTTCTTTCTTCTTTCTTACTTCTTTCTTACTTCTTTCTTACTTCTTTCTTACTTCTTTCTTACTTCATTCTAACTTCTTTTTTCTTCTTTCTTACTTCTTTCTTACTTCTTTCTTCTTTCTTTCTTACATCTTTCTTACTTCTAACTTTCTTCTATTTTAGTTCTTTCTTTCTTCTTCCTTAATTTTTTCTTTCTTCTTTCTTACTTCTTTCTTACTTCTTTCTTTCTTCTTTCTTACTTCTTTCTTACTTCTTTCTTCTTTCTAACTTCTTTCTTACTTCTTTCTTCATTCCTTCTTACTTCTTTCTTACTTCTTTCTTAATTCTTTCTTACTTCTTTCTTACTTCCTTCTTACTTCTTTCTTACTTCTTTCTTCTATCTTTCTTTCTTCTTTCTTACTTCTTTCTTCTTTCTTTCTTACTTCTTTCTTACTTCTTTCTTACTTCTTTCTTCTTTCTTTCTTACATCTTTCTTACTTCTAACTTTCTTCTATTTTAGTTCTTTCTTTCTTCTTTCTTAATTCTTTCTTTCTTTTTCTTACTTCTTTCTTGCTTCTTTCTTACTTCTTTCTTACTTCTTTCTTCTTTCTTTCTTACTTCTTTCTTACTTCTTTCTTACTTCTTACTTTCTTCTTTCTTACTTCTTTCTTACTTCTTTCTAACTTCTTTCTTACTTCTTTCTTCCTTCTTTCTTACTTCTTTCTTACTTCTTTATTCTTTCTTCTATCTTTCTTTCTTCTTTCTTACTTCTTTCTTACTTCTTTCTTACTTCTTTCTTACTTCTTTCTTACTTCTTTTTTACTTCTTTCTTACTTCTTTCTTACTTCTTTCTTTCTTCTTTCTTACTTCTTTCTTACTTCTTTCCTACTTCTTTCTTCTTTCTTTCTTACTTCTTTCTTACTTCTTTCTTACTTCTTTCTTACTTCTTTCTTCATTCCTTGTTACTTCTTTCTTACTTCTTTCTTACTTCTTTCTTACTTCTTTCTTACTTCTTTCTTCTTTCTTTCTTACTTCTTTCTTACTTCTTTCTTACTTCTTTCTTACTTCTTTCTTACTTCCTTCTTACTTCTTTCTTCATTCCTTCTTACTTCTTTCTTACTTCTTTCTTACTTCTTTCTTACTTCTTTCTTACTTCTTTCTTACTTCTTTCTTACTTCTTTTTTCTTCTTTCTTACTTCTTTCATACTACTTTCTTACTACTTTCTTACTTCTTTCTTACTTCTTTCTTACTTCTTTCTTACTTCTTTCTTACTTCTTTCTTCATTCCTTCTTACTTCTTTCTTACTTCTTTCTTACCTCTTTCTTACTTCTTTCTTTCTTCTTTCTTCTTTCTTCTTTCTTTCTCACTTCTTTCTTCTTTCTTTCCTCCTTCTTTATTACTTCTTTCTTTCTTCTTGCTTACTTCTTTCTTTCTTCTTTCTTACTTCTTTCATACTTCTTTCTTCTTTCTTTCTTACTTCTTTCTTACTTCTTTCTTACTTCTTTCTTACTTCTTTCTTACTTCTTTGTTACTTCTTTCTTAGTTCTTTCTTTCTTCTTTCTTTCTTCTTTCTTACTTCTTTCTTACTTCTTTCTTACTTCTTTCTTACTTCTTTCTTCTTTCTTTCTTACTTCTTTCTTAATTCTTTCTTACTTCTTTCTTACTTCTTTCTTTCTTCTTTCTTACTTCTTTCTTACATCTTTCTTACTTCATTCTAACTTCTTTTTTCTTCTTTCTTACTTCTTTCTTCTTTCTTTCTTACTTCTTTCTTACTTCTTTATTACTTCTTTCTTACTTCTTTCTTACTTCTTTCTTACTTCTTTTTTTCTTCTTTCTTACTTCTTTCATACTTCTTTCTTACTTCTTTCTTACTTCTTTCTTCTTTCTTTCTTACTTCTTTCTTACTTCTTTCTTACTTCTTTCTTCCTTCTTTCTTACTTCTTTCTTACTTCTTTCTTTTTTCTTTCCTACTTCTTTCTTACTTCTTTCTTTCTTCTTTCCTACTTCTTTCTTTCTTCTTTCTTCTTTCATACTTCTTTCTTCTTTCTTTCTTACTTCTTTCTTACTTCTTTCTTACTTCTTTCTTACTTCTTTCTTACTTCTTTCTTACTTCTTTCTTACTTCTTTCTTACTTCTTTCTTTCTTACTTCTTTCTTACTTCTTTCTTACTTCTTTCTTACTTCTTTCTTACTTCTTTCTTACTTCTTTCTTACTTCTTTCTTCATTCCTTCTTACTTCTTTCTTACTTCTTTCTTACTTCTTTCTTACCTCTTTCTTACTTCTTTCTTTCTTCTTTCTTCTTTCTTTCTCACTTCTTTCTTCTTTCTTTCCTCCTTCTTTCTTACTTCTTTCTTTCTTCTTGCTTACTTCTTTCTTTCTTCTTTCTTACTTCTTTCATACTTCTTTCTTCTTTCTTTCTTACTTCTTTCTTACTTCTTTCTTACTTCTTTCTTACTTCTTTCTTACTTCTTTGTTACTTCTTTCTTAGTTCTTTCTTACTTCTTTCTTACTTCTTTCTTACTTCTTTCTTACTTCTTTCTTACTTCTTTCTTACTTCTTTCTTTCTTCTTTCTTACTTCTTTCTTACTTCTTTCTTACTTCATTCTTCTTTTTTCTTGTTTCTTACTTCTTTCTTAGTTCTTTCTTCTTTCTTTCTTACTTCTTTCTTACTTCTTTCTTACTTCTTTCTTACTTCTTTCTTACTTCTTTCTTACTTCTTTTTTTCTTCTTTCTTACTTCTTTCTTACTTCTTTCTTACTTCTTTCTTACTTCTTTCTTACTTCTTTCTTACTTCTTTCTTACTTCTTTCTTCATTCCTTCTTACTTCTTTCTTACTTCTTTCTTACTTCTTTCTTACCTCTTTCTTACTTCTTTCTTTCTTCTTTCTTCTTTCTTTCTCACTTCTTTCTTCTTTCTTTCCTCCTTCTTTCTTACTTCTTTCTTTCTTCTTGCTTACTTCTTTCTTTCTTCTTTCTTACTTCTTTCATACTTCTTTCTTACTTCTTTCTTACTTCTTTCTTACTTCTTTCTTACTTCTTTCTTACTTCTTTCTTACTTCTTTGTTACTTCTTTCTTAGTTCTTTCTTTCTTCTTTCTTTCTTCTTTCTTACTTCTTTCTTACTTCTTTCTTACTTCTTTCTTACTTCTTTCTTTCTTCTTTCTTACTTCTTTCTTACTTCTTTCTTACTTCATTCTTCTTTTTTCTTGTTTCTTACTTCTTTCTTAGTTCTTTCTTCTTTCTTTCTTACTTCTTTCTTACTTCTTTCTTACTTCTTTCTTACTTCTTTCTTACTTCTTTCTTAATTCTTTTTTTCTTCTTTCTTACTTCTTTCTTACTTCTTTCTTACTTCTTTCTTACTTCTTTCTTACTTCTTTCTTACTTCTTTCTTACTTCTTTCTAACTTCTTTCTTACTTCTTTCTTACTTCTTTCTTACTTCTTTCTTACTTCTTTCTTACTTCTTTCTTCTTTCTTACTTCTTTCTTACTTCTTTCTTACTTCTTTCTTACTTCTTTCTTTCTTCTTTCTTAATTCTTTCTTTCTTCTTTCTAACTTCTTTCTTACTTCTTTCTTACTTCATTCTTCTTTCTTTCTTCTTCCTTTCCTACTTCTTTCTTACTTCTTTCTTACTTCTTTCTTACTTCTTTCTTACTTCTTTCTTACTTCATTCTTCATTCCTTCTTAATTCTTTCTTACTTCTTTCTTACTTCTTTCTTACTTCTTTTTTTCTTCTTTCTTACTTCTTTCATAATTCTTTCTTACTTCTTTCTTCCTTCTTTCTTACTTCTTTCTTACTTCTTTCTTCTTTCTTTATTACTTCTTTCTTACTTCTTTCTTACTTCTTTCTTACTTCTTTCTTACTTCTTTCTTACTTCTTTCTAACTTCTTTCTTACTTCTTTCTTACTTCTTTCTTACTTCTTTCTTACTTCTTTCTTACTTCTTTCTTCTATCTTTCTTACTTCTTTCTTACTTCTTTCTTACTTCTTTCTTACTTCTTTCTTTCTTCTTTCTTAATTCCTTCTTACTTCTTTCTTACTTCTTTCTTACTTCTTTCTTACTTCATTCTTCTTTCTTTCTTCTTCCTTTCTTACTTCTTTCTTACTTCTTTCTTACTTCTTTCTTACTTCTTTCTTCATTCCTTCTTACTTCTTTCTTACTTCTTTCTTACTTGTTTCTTAATTCTTTCTTACTTCTTTCTTTCTTCTTTCTTCTTTCTTTCTTCTTTCTTACTTCTTTCTTCTCTCTTTCTTCTTTCTTACTTCTTTCTTACTTCTTTCTTACTTCTTTCTTACTTCTTTCTTACTTCTTTCTTCATTCCTTCTTACTTCTTTCATACTTCTTTCTTACTTCTTTCTTACTTCTTTCTTACTTCTTTCTTACTTCTTTCTTACTTCTTTCTTACTTCTTTCTTACTTCTTTCTTCTTTCTTTCTTACTTCTTTCTTACTTCTTTCTTACTTCTTTCTTCCTTCTTTCTTACTTCTTTCTTACTTCTTTCTTCTTTCTTTCCTACTTCTTTCTTACTTCTTTCTTTCTTCTTTCCTACTTCTTTCTTTCTTCTTTCTTACTTCTTTCATACTTCTTTCTTCTTTCTTTCTTACTTCTTTCTTCTTTCTTTCTTACTTCTTTCTTACTTCTTTCTTACTTCTTTCTTACTTCTTTCTTACTTCTTTCTTACTTCTTTCTTTCTTACTTCTTTCTTACTTCTTTCTTACTTCTTTCTTACTTCTTTCTTACTTCTTTCTTACTTCTTTCTTCTTTCTTTCTTACTTCTTTCTTACTTCTTTCTTACTTTTTTCTTACTTCATTCTTTCTTCTTTCTTACTTCTTTCTTCTTTCTTTCTTACTTCTTTCTTACTTCTTTCTTACTTCTTTCTTCTTTCTTTCTTACTTCTTTCTTACTTCTTTCCTACTTCTTTCTTACTACTTTCTTACTTCTTCCTAACTTCTTTCTTACTTCTTTCTTACTTCTTTCTTACTTCTTTCTTACTTCTTTCTTAATTCTTTCTTTCTTCTTTCTTACTTCTTTCTTACTTCATTCTTCTTTCTTTCTTCTTCCTTTCTTACTTCTTTCTTACTTCTTTCTTACATCTTTCTTACTTCTTTCTTAATTCCTTCTTACTTCTTTCTTACTTGTTTCTTACTTCTTTCTTTCTTCTTTCTTACTTTTTTCTTACTTCTTTCTTACTTCTTTCTTACTTCTTTCTTCTTTCTTTCTTACTTCTTTCTTACTTCTTTCTTACTTCTTTCTTACTTCTTTCTTACTTCTTTCTTCATTCCTTCTTACTTCTTTTTTACTTCTTTCTTACTTCTTTCTTACCTCTTTCTTACTTCTTTCTTTCTTCTTTCTTCTTTCTTTCTTACTTCTTTCTTCTTTCTTTCCTACTTCTTTCTTATTTCTTTCTATCTTCTTTCTTACTTCTTTCTTTCTTCTTTCTTACTTCTTTCATACTTCTTCCTTCTTTCTTTCTTACTTCTTTCTTCTTTCTTTCTTTCTTCTTTCTTACTTCTTTCTTACTTCTTTCTCACTTCTTTCTTACTTCTTTCTTACTTCTTTCTTTCTTCTTTCTTACTTCTTTCTTACTTCTTTCTTACTTCTTTCTTACTTCTTTCTTACTTCATTCTAACTTCTTTTTTCTTCTTTCTTACTTCTTTCTTACTTCTTTCTTCTTTCTTTCTTACATCTTTCTTACTTCTAACTTTCTTCTATTTTAGTTCTTTCTTTCTTCTTCCTTAATTCTTTCTTTCTTCTTTCTTACTTCTTTCTTACTTCTTTCTTTCTTCTTTCTTACTTCTTTCTTACTTCTTTCTTCTTTCTAACTTCTTTCTTACTTCTTTCTTCATTCCTTCTTACTTCTTTCTTACTTCTTTCTTAATTCTTTCTTACTTCTTTCTTACTTCCTTCTTACTTCTTTCTTACTTCTTTCTTCTATCTTTCTTTCTTCTTTCTTACTTCTTTCTTCTTTCTTTCTTACTTCTTTCTTACTTCTTTCTTACTTCTTTCTTCTTTCTTTCTTACATCTTTCTTACTTCTAACTTTCTTCTATTTTAGTTCTTTCTTTCTTCTTTCTTAATTCTTTCTTTCTTCTTTCTTACTTCTTTCTTGCTTCTTTCTTACTTCTTTCTTACTTCTTTCTTCTTTCTTTCTTACTTCTTTCTTACTTCTTTCTTACTTCTTACTTTCTTCTTTCTTACTTCTTTCTTACTTCTTTCTAACTTCTTTCTTACTTCTTTCTTCCTTCTTTCTTACTTCTTTCTTACTTCTTTATTCTTTCTTCTATCTTTCTTTCTTCTTTCTTACTTCTTTCTTACTTCTTTCTTACTTCTTTCTTACTTCTTTCTTACTTCTTTTTTACTTCTTTCTTACTTCTTTCTTACTTCTTTCTTTCTTCTTTCTTACTTCTTTCTTACTTCTTTCCTACTTCTTTCTTCTTTCTTTCTTACTTCTTTCTTACTTCTTTCTTACTTCTTTCTTACTTCTTTCTTCATTCCTTGTTACTTCTTTCTTACTTCTTTCTTACTTCTTTCTTACTTCTTTCTTCTTTCTTTCTTACTTCTTTCTTACTTCTTTCTTACTTCTTTCTTACTTCTTTCTTACTTCCTTCTTACTTCTTTCTTCATTCCTTCTTACTTCTTTCTTACTTCTTTCTTACTTCTTTCTTACTTCTTTCTTACTTCTTTCTTACTTCTTTTTTTCTTCTTTCTTACTTCTTTCATACTTCTTTCTTACTACTTTCTTACTTCTTTCTTACTTCTTTCTTACTTCTTTCTTACTTCTTTCTTACTTCTTTCTTCATTCCTTCTTACTTCTTTCTTACTTCTTTCTTACCTCTTTCTTACTTCTTTCTTTCTTCTTTCTTCTTTCTTCTTTCTTTCTCACTTCTTTCTTCTTTCTTTCCTCCTTCTTTCTTACTTCTTTCTTTCTTCTTGCTTACTTCTTTCTTTCTTCTTTCTTACTTCTTTCATACTTCTTTCTTCTTTCTTTCTTACTTCTTTCTTACTTCTTTCTTACTTCTTTCTTACTTCTTTCTTACTTCTTTGTTACTTCTTTCTTAGTTCTTTCTTTCTTCTTTCTTTCTTCTTTCTTACTTCTTTCTTACTTCTTTCTTACTTCTTTCTTACTTCTTTCTTCTTTCTTTCTTACTTCTTTCTTAATTCTTTCTTACTTCTTTCTTACTTCTTTCTTTCTTCTTTCTTACTTCTTTCTTACTTCTTTCTTACTTCATTCTAACTTCTTTTTTCTTCTTTCTTACTTCTTTCTTCTTTCTTTCTTACTTCTTTCTTACTTCTTTATTACTTCTTTCTTACTTCTTTCTTACTTCTTTCTTACTTCTTTTTTTCTTCTTTCTTACTTCTTTCATACTTCTTTCTTACTTCTTTCTTACTTGTTTCTTACTTCTTTCTTACTTCTTTCTTAATTCTTTCTTACTTCTTTCTTCTTTCTTTCTTACTTCTTTCTTACTTCTTTCTTACTTCTTTCTTCCTTCTTTCTTACTTCTTTCTTACTTCTTTCTTCTTTCTTTCCTACTTCTTTCTTACTTCTTTCTTTCTTCTTTCCTACTTATTTCTTTCTTCTTTCTTACTTCTTTCATACTTCTTTCTTCTTTCTTTCTTACTTCTTTCTTCTTTCTTTCTTACTTCTTTCTTACTTCTTTCTTACTTCTTTCTTACTTCTTTCTTACTTCTTTCTTACTTCTTTCTTACTTCTTTCTTACTTCTTTCTTTCTTACTTCTTTCTTACTTCTTTCTTACTTATTTCTTACTTCTTTCTTACTTCTTTCTTCTTTCTTTCTTACTTCTTTTTTCTTCTTTCTTACTTCTTTCTTACTTCTTTCTTTCTTCTTTCTTCTTTCTTCTTTCTTTCTTACTTCTTTCTTACTTCTTTCTTACTTCTTTCTTCTTTCTTTCTTACTTCTTTCTTACTTCTTTCCTACTTCTTTCTTACTTCTTTCTTAGTTCATTCTTCTTTCTTTCTTCTTCCTTTCTTACTTCTTTCTTACTTCTTTCTTACTTCTTTCTTACTTCTTTCTTAATTCCTTCTTACTTCTTTCTTACTTCTTTCTTACTTCTTTCTTACTTCTTTCTTACTTCTTTCTTACTTCTTTCTTCTTTCTTTCTTACTTCTTTCTTACTTCTTTCTTACTTCTTTCTTACTTCTTTCTTACTTCTTTCTTCATTCCTTCTTACTTCTTTCTTACTTCTTTCTTACTTCTTTCTTACCTCTTTCTTACTTCTTTCTTTCTTCTTTCTTCTTTCTTTCTTACTTCTTTCTTCTTTCTTTCCTACTTCTTTCTTATTTCTTTCTTTATTCTTTCTTACTTCTTTCTTTCTTCTTTCTTACTTCTTTCATACTTCTTCCTTCTTTCTTTCTTACTTCTTTCTTCTTTCTTTCTTACTTCTTTCTTACTTCTTTCTTACTTGTTTCTTACTTCTTTCTTACTTCTTTCTTAATTCTTTCTTACTTCTTTCTTCTTTCTTTCTTACTTCTTTCTTACTTCTTTCTTACTTCTTTCTTCCTTCTTTCTTAATTCTTTCTTACTTCTTTCTTCTTTCTTTCCTACTTCTTTCTTACTTCTTTCTTTCTTCTTTCCTACTTATTTCTTTCTTCTTTCTTACTTCTTTCATACTTCTTTCTTCTTTCTTTCTTACTTCTTTCTTACTTCTTTCTTACTTCTTTCTTACTTCTTTCTTACTTCTTTCTTACTTCTTTCTTACTTCTTTCTTACTTCTTTCTTACTTCTTTCTTTCTTACTTCTTTCTTACTTCTTTCTTACTTATTTCTTACTTCTTTCTTACTTCTTTCTTCTTTCTTTCTTACTTCTTTTTTCTTCTTTCTTACTTCTTTCTTACTTCTTTCTTTCTTCTTTCTTCTTTCTTCTTTCTTTCTTACTTCTTTCTTACTTCTTTCTTACTTCTTTCTTCTTTCTTTCTTACTTCTTTCTTACTTCTTTCCTACTTCTTTCTTACTTCTTTCTTACTTCATTCTTCTTTCTTTCTTCTTCCTTTCTTACTTCTTTCTTACTTCTTTCTTACTTCTTTCTTACTTCTTTCTTAATTCCTTCTTACTTCTTTCTTACTTCTTTCTTACTTCTTTCTTACTTCTTTCTTACTTCTTTCTTCTTTCTTTCTTACTTCTTTCTTACTTCTTTCTTACTTCTTTCATACTTCTTCCTTCTTTCTTTCTTACTTCTTTCTTCTTTCTTTCTTACTTCTTTCTTCTTTCTTTCCTACTTCTTTCTTATTTCTTTCTTTCTTCTTTCTTACTTCTTTCTTTCTTCTTTCTTACTTCTTTCATACTTCTTCCTTCTTTCTTTCTTACTTCTTTCTTCTTTCTTTCTTACTTCTTTCTTACTTCTTTCTTACTTCTTTCTTACTTCTTACTTTCTTACTTCTTTCTTACTTCTTTCTTACTTCTTTCTTCTTTCTTTCTTACTTCTTTCTTACTTCTAACTTTCTTCTATTTTAGTTCTTTCTTTCTTCTTCCTTAATTCTTTCTTTCGTCTTTCTTACTTCTTTCTTACTTCTTTCTTTCTTCTTTCTTAATTCTTTCTTACTTCTTTCTTCTTTCTAACTTCTTTCTTACTTCTTTCTTCATTCCTTCTTACTTCTTTCTTACTTCTTTCTTACTTCTTTCTTACTTCTTTCTTACTTCTTTCTTACTTCTTTCTTCTATCTTTCTTTCTTCTTTCTTACTTCTTTCTTCTTTCTTTCTTACTTCTTTCTTACTTCTTTCTTACTTCTTTCTTTCTTCTTTCTTACTTCTTTCTTACTTCTTTCTTCTTTCTAACTTCTTTCTTACTTCTTTCTTCATTCCTTCTTACTTCTTTCTTACTTCTTTCTTACTTCTTTCTTACTTCTTTCTTACATCTTTCTTACTTCTTTCTTACTTCTTTCTTACTTCTTTCTTCTTTCTTTCTTACTTCTTTCTTACTTCTTTCTTACTTCTTTCTTACTTCTTTCTTACTTCTTTCTTTCTTCTTTCTTACTTCTTTCTTACTTCTTTCTTACTTCTTTCTTCTTTCTTTCTTACTTCTTTCTTACTTCTTTCTTAATTCTTTCTTACTTCTTTCTCCATGCCTTCTTACTTCTTTCTTGCTTCTTTCTTACTTCTTTCTTATTTCTTTCTTTCTTCTCTCTTCTTTCTTGCTTACTTCTATCTTACTTCTTTCTTACTTCTTTCCTACTTCTTTCTTTCTTCTTTCTTACTTCTTTCATACTTCTTTCTTACTTCTTTCTTCTTTCTTTCTTACTTCTTTCTTACTTCTTTCTAACTTCTTTTTTCTTCTTTCTTACTTCTTTCTTACTTCTTTCTAACTTCTTTCTTACTTCTTTCTTACTTCTTTCTTACTTCTTTCTTTCTTACTTCTTTCTTACTTCTTTCTTCTTTCGTAATTCTTTCTTACTTCTTTCTTAATTCTTTCTTACTTCTTTCTTACTTCTTTCTTACTTGTTTCTTGCTTCTTTCTTACTTCTTTCTTACTTCTTTCTTTCTTCTTTCTTACTTCTTTCTTACTTCTTTCTTACTTCTTTCTTACTTCTTTCTTCATTCCTTCTTACTTCTTTCTTACTTCTTTCTTACTTCTTTCTTACTTCTTTCTTACTTCTTTCTTACTTCTTTTTTTCTTCTTTCATACTTCTTTTTTTCTTCTTTCTTACTTCTTTCTTACTTCTTTCTTACTTCTTTCTTACTTCTTTCTTACTTCTTTCTTACTTCTTTCTTCATTCCTTCTTACTTCTTTCTTACTTCTTTCTTACCTCTTTCTTACTTCTTTCTTTCTTCTTTCTTCTTTCTTTCTCACTTCTTTCTTCTTTCTTTCCTCCTTCTTTCTTACTTCTTTCTTTCTTCTTGCTTACTTCTTTCTTTCTTCTTTCTTACTTCTTTCATACTTCTTTCTTCTTTCTTTCTTACTTCTTTCTTACTTCTTTCTTACTTCTTTCTTACTTCTTTCTTACTTCTTTGTTACTTCTTTCTTAGTTCTTTCTTTCTTCTTTCTTTCTTCTTTCTTACTTCTTTCTTACTTCTTTCTTACTTCTTTCTTACTTCTTTCTTTCTTCTTTCTTACTTCTTTCTTACTTCTTTCTTACATCATTCTTCTTTTTTCTTGTTTCTTACTTCTTTCTTAGTTCTTTCTTCTTTCTTTCTTACTTCTTTCTTACTTCTTTCTTACTTCTTTCTTACTTCTTTCTTACTTCTTTCTTACTTCTTTCTTACTTCTTTCTTACTTCTTTCTAACTTCTTTCTTACTTCTTTCTTACTTCTTTCTTACTTCTTTCTTACTTCTTTCTAACTTCTTTCTTACTTCTTTCTTACTTCTTTCTTACTTCTTTCTTACTTCTTTCTTACTTCTTTCTTACTTCTTTCTTCTTTCTTACTTCTTTCTTACTTCTTTCTTACTTCTTTCTTTCTTCTTTCTTAATTCTTTCTTTCTTCTTTCTAACTTCTTTCTTACTTCTTTCTTACTTCATTCTTCATTCTTTCTTCTTCCTTTTTTACTTCTTTCTTACTTCTTTCTTACTTCTTTCTTACTTCTTTCTTACTTCTTTTTACTTCATTCTTCATTCCTTCTTAATTCTTTCTTACTTCTTTCTTACTTCTTTCTTACTTCTTTTTTTCTTCTTTCTTACTTCTTTCATAATTCTTTCTTACTTCTTTCTTCCTTCTTTCTTACTTCTTTCTTACTTCTTTCTTCTTTCTTTCTTACTTCTTTCTTACTTCTTTCTTACTTCTTTCCTACTTCTTTCTTACTTCTTTCTTACCTCTTTCTTACTTCTTTCTTTCTTCTTTCTTCTTTCTTTCTTACTTCTTTCTTCTTTCTTTCCTACTTCTTTCTTATTTCTTTCTTTCTTCTTTCTTACTTCTTTCTTTCTTCTTTCTTACTTCTTTCATACTTCTTCCTTCTTTCATTCTTACTTCTTTCTTCTTTCTTTCTTACTTCTTTCTTACTTCTTTCTTACTTCTTTCTTTCTTCTTTCTTACTTCTTTCTTTCTTACTTCTTTCTTACTTCTTTCTTACTTCTTTCTTACTTCTTTCTTCTTTCTTTCTTACATCTTTCTTACTTCTAACTTTCTTCTATTTTAGTTCTTTCTTTCTTCTTCCTTAATTCTTTCTTTCTTCTTTCTTACTTCTTTCTTACTTCTTTCTTTCTTCTTTCTTACTTCTTTCTTACTTCTTTCTTCTTTCTAACTTCTTTCTTACTTCTTTCTTCATTCCTTCTTACTTCTTTCTTACTTCTTTCTTACTTCTTTCTTACTTCTTTCTTACTTCTTTCTTACTTCTTTCTTACTTCTTTCTTCTATCTTTCTTTCTTCTTTCTTACTTCTTTCTTCTTTCTTTCTTACTTCTTTCTTACTTCTTTCTTACTTCTTTCTTACTTCTTTCTTCTTTCTTTCTTACTTCTTTCTTACTTCTAACTTTCTTCTATTTTAGTTCTTTCTTTCTTCTTTCTTAATTCTTTCTTTCTTCTTTCTTACTTCTTTATTGCTTCTTTCTTACTTCTTTCTTACTTCTTTCTTACTTCTTTCTTACTTCTTTCTTACTTCTTTCTTACTTCTTTCTTCTTTCTTTCTTACTTCTTTTTTCTTCTTTCTTACTTTTTTCTTACTTCTTTCTTTCTTCTTTCTTACTTCTTTCTTCTTTCTTTCTTACTTCTTTCTTACTTCTTTCTTACTTCTTTCTTCTTTCTTTCTTACTTCTTTCTTACTTCTTTCCTACTTCTTTCTTACTTCTTTCTTACTTCTTCCTAACTTCTTTCTTACTTCTTTCTTAATTCCTTCTTACTTCTTTCTTACTTCTTTCTTACTTCTTTCTTACTTCTTTCTTACTTCTTTCTTTCTTCTTTCTCCTTTCTTTCTTACTTCTTTCTTACTTCTTTCTTACTTCTTTTTTTCTTCTTTCTTACTTCTTTCTTACTTCTTTCTTACCTCTTTCTTACTTCTTTCTTTCTTCTTTCTTCTTTCTTTCTTACTTCTTTCTTCTTTCTTTCCTACTTCTTTCTTATTTCTTTCTATCTTCTTTCTTACTTCTTTCTTTCTTCTTTCTTACTTCTTTCATACTTCTTACTTCTTTCTTTCTTACTTCTTTTTTCTTTCTTTCTTTCTTCTTTCTTACTTCTTTCTTACTTCTTTCTTACTTCTTTCTTACTTCTTTCTTACTTCTTTCTTTCTTCTTTCTTACTTCTTTCTTACTTCTTTCTTACTTCTTTCTTACTTCTTTCTTACTTCATTCTAACTTCTTTTTTCTTCTTTCTTACTTCTTTCTTACTTCTTTCTTCTTTCTTTCTTACATCTTTCTTACTTCTAACTTTCTTCTATTTTAGTTCTTTCTTTCTTCTTCCTTAATTCTTTCTTTCTTCTTTCTTACTTCTTTCTTACTTCTTTCTTTCTTCTTTCTTACTTCTTTCTTACTGCTTTCTTCTTTCTAACTTCTTTCTTACTTCTTTCTTCATTCCTTCTTACTTCTTTCTTACTTCTTTCTTACTTCTTTCTTACTTCTTTCTTACTTCCTTCTTACTTCTTTCTTACTTCTTTCTTCTATCTTTCTTTCTTCTTTCTTACTTCTTTCTTCTTTCTTTCTTACTTCTTTCTTACTTCTTTCTTACTTCTTTCTTCTTTCTTTCTTACATCTTACTTACTTCTAACTTTCTTCTATTTTAGTTCTTTCTTTCTTCATTCTTAATTCTTTCTTTCTTCTTTCTTACTTCTTTCTTGCTTCTTTCTTACTTCTTTCTTACTTCTTCCTTCTTTCTTTCTTACTTCTTTCTTACTTCTTACTTTCTTCTTTCTTACTTCTTTCTTACTTCTTTCTAACTTCTTTCTTACTTCTTTCTTCATTCCTTCTTACTTCTTTCTTACTTCTTTCTTACTTTTTTCTTACTTCTTTCTTACTTCTTTATTCTTTCTTCTATCTTTCTTTCTTCTTTCTTACTTCTTTCTTACTTCTTTCTTACTTCTTTCTTACTTCTTTCTTACTTCTTTCTTACTTCTTTCTTACTTCTTTCTTACTTCTTTCTTACTTCTTTCTTACTTCTTTCTTTCTTCTTTCTTACTTCTTTCTTACTTCTTTCTTACTTCTTTCTTACTTCTTTCTTCTTTCTTTCTTACTTCTTTCTTAATTCTTTCTTACTTCTTTCTTACTTCTTTCTTTCTTCTTTCTTACTTCTTTCTTACTGCTTTCTTACTTCATTCTAACTTCTTTTTTCTTCTTTCTTACTTCTTTCTTCTTTCTTTCTTACTTCTTTCTTACTTCTTTCTTACTTCTTTTTTTCTTCTTTCTTACTTCTTTCATACTTCTTTCCTACTTCTTTCTTTCTTCTTTCTTACTTCTTTCATACTTCTTTCTTCTTTCTTTCTTACTTCTTTCTTCTTTCTTTCTTACTTCTTTCTTCTTTCTTTCTTACTTCTTTCTTACTTCTTTCTTACTTCTTTCTTACTTCTTTCTTACTTCTTTCTTTCTTACTTCTTTCTTACTTCTTTCTTACTTCTTTCTTACTTCTTTCTTACTTCTTTCTTCTTTCTTTCTTACTTCTTTTTTCTTCTTTCTTACTTCTTTGTTACTTCTTTCTTACTTCATTCTTCTTTCTTTCTTCTTCCTTTCTTACTTCTTTCTTACTTCTTTCTTACTTCTTTCTTACTTCTTTCTTAATTCCTTCTTACTTCTTTCTTACTTCTTTCTTACTTCTTTCTTACTTCTTTCTTACTTCTTTCTTACTTCTTTTTTCCTTCTTTCTTACTTCTTTCTTACTTCTTTCTTCTTTCTTTCTTACTTCTTTCTTCTTTCTTTCCTACTTCTTTCTTATTTCTTTCTTTCTTCTTTCTTACTTCTTTCTTTCTTCTTTCTTACTTCTTTCATAGTTCTTCCTTCTTTCTTTCTTCTTTCTTCTTTCTTTCTTACTTCTTTCTTACTTCTTTCTTACTTCTTTCTTACTTCTTTCTTACTTCTTTCTTTCTTACTTCTTTCTTACTTCTTTCTTACTTCTTTCTTACTTCTTTCTTCTTTCTTTCTTACATCTTTCTTACTTCTAACTTTCTTCTATTTTAGTTCTTTCTTTCTTCTTCCTTAATTCTTTCTTTCGTCTTTCTTACTTCTTTCTTACTTCTTTCTTTCTTCTTTCTTAATTCTTTCTTACTTCTTTCTTCTTTCTAACTTCTTTCTTACTTCTTTCTTCCTTCTTTCTTACTTCTTTCTTACTTCTTTCTTACTTCTTTCTTACTTCTTTCTTACTTCTTTCTTACTTCTTTCTTCTATCTTTCTTTCTTCTTTCTTACTTCTTTCTTCTTTCTTTCTTACTTCTTTCTTACTTCTTTCTTACTTCTTTCTTACTTCTTTCTTCTTTCTTTCTTACTTCTTTCTTACTTCTAACTTTCTTCTATTTTAGTTCTTTCTTTCTTCTTTCTTAATTCTTTCTTTCTTCTTTCTTACTTCTTTATTGCTTCTTTCTTACTTCTTTCTTACTTCTTTCTTCTTTCTTTCTTACTTCTTTCTTACTTATTTCTTACTTCTTTCTTTCTTCTTTCTTACTTCTTTCTTACTTCTTTCTTCTTTCTAACTTCTTTCTTACTTCTTTCTTCATTCCTTCTTACTTCTTTCTTACTTCTTTCTTACTTCTTTCTTACTTCTTTCTTACTTCTTTCTTACTTCTTTCTTACTTCTTTCTTCTTTCTTTCTTTCTTCTTTCTTACTTCTTTCTTACTTCTTTCTTTCTTCTTCCTTAATTCTTTCTTTCGTCTTTCTTACTTCTTTCTTACTTCTTTCTTACTTCTTTCTTACTTCTTTCTTACTTCTTTTTTTCTTCTTTCTTACTTCTTTCATACTTCTTTCTTACTACTTTCTTACTTCTTTCTTACTTCTTTCTTACTTCTTTCTTACTTCTTTCTTACTTCTTTCTTCATTCCTTCTTACTTCTTTCTTACTTCTTTCTTACCTCTTTCTTACTTCTTTCTTTCTTCTTTCTTCTTTCTTCTTTCTTTCTCACTTCTTTCTTCTTTCTTTCCTCCTTCTTTCTTACTTCTTTCTTTATTCTTGCTTACTTCTTTCTTTCTTCTTTCTTACTTCTTTCATACTTCTTTCTTCTTTCTTTCTTACTTCTTTCTTACTTCTTTCTTACTTCTTTCTTACTTCTTTCTTACTTCTTTGTTACTTCTTTCTTAGTTCTTTCTTTCTTCTTTCTTTCTTCTTTCTTACTTCTTTCTTACTTCTTTCTTACTTCTTTCTTACTTCTTTCTTCTTTCTTTCTTACTTCTTTCTTAATTCTTTCTTACTTCTTTCTTACTTCTTTCTTTCTTCTTTCTTACTTCTTTCTTACTTCTTTCTTACTTCATTCTAACTTCTTTTTTCTTCTTTCTTACTTCTTTCTTCTTTCTTTCTTACTTCTTTCTTACTTCTTTATTACTTCTTTCTTACTTCTTTCTTACTTCTTTCTTACTTCTTTTTTTCTTCTTTCTTACTTCTTTCATACTTCTTTCTTACTTCTTTCTTACTTGTTTCTTACTTCTTTCTTACTTCTTTCTTAATTCTTTCTTACTTCTTTCTTCTATCTTTCTTACTTCTTTCTTACTTCTTTCTTACTTCTTTCTTCCTTCTTTCTTACTTCTTTCTTACTTCTTTCTTCTTTCTTTCCTACTTCTTTCTTACTTCTTTCTTTCTTCTTTCCTACTTATTTCTTTCTTCTTTCTTACTTCTTTCATACTTCTTTCTTCTTTCTTTCTTACTTCTTTCTTCTTTCTTTCTTACTTCTTTCTTACTTCTTTCTTACTTCTTTCTTACTTCTTTCTTACTTCTTTCTTCCTTCTTTCTTACTTCTTTCTTTCTTACTTCTTTCTTACTTCTTTCTTACTTATTTCTTACTTCTTTCTTACTTCTTTCTTCTTTCTTTCTTACTTCTTTTTTCTTCTTTCTTACTTCTTTCTTACTTCTTTCTTTCTTCTTTCTTCTTTCTTCTTTCTTTCTTACTTCTTTCTTACTTCTTTCTTACTTCTTTCTTCTTTCTTTCTTACTTCTTTCTTACTTCTTTCCTACTTCTTTCTTACTTCTTTCTTACTTCATTCTTCTTTCTTTCTTCTTCCTTTCTTACTTCTTTCTTACTTGTTTCTTACTTCTTTCTTACTTCTTTCTTAATTCCTTCTTACTTCTTTCTTACTTCTTTCTTACTTCTTTCTTACTTCTTTCTTACTTCTTTCCTACTTCTTTCTTCTTTCTTTCTTACTTCTTTCTTACTTCTTTCTTACTTCTTTCTTACTTCTTTCTTACTTCTTTCTTCATTCCTTCTTACTTCTTTCTTACTTCTTTCTTACTTCTTTCTTACCTCTTTCTTACTTCTTTCTTTCTTCTTTCTTCTTTCTTTCTTACTTCTTTCTTCTTTCTTTCCTACTTCTTTCTTATTTCTTTCTTTCTTCTTTATTACTTCTTTCTTTCTTCTTTCTTACTTCTTTCATACTTCTTCCTTCTTTCTTTCTTACTTCTTTCTTCTTTCTTTCTTACTTCTTTCTTACTTCTTTCTTACTTGTTTCTTACTTCTTTCTTACTTCTTTCTTAATTCTTTCTTACTTCTTTCTTCTTTCTTTCTTACTTCTTTCTTACTTCTTTCTTACTTCTTTCTTCCTTCTTTCTTAATTCTTTCTTACTTCTTTCTTCTTTCTTTCCTACTTCTTTCTTACTTCTTTCTTTCTTCTTTCCTACTTATTTCTTTCTTCTTTCTTACTTCTTTCATACTTCTTTCTTCTTTCTTTCTTACTTCTTTCTTACTTCTTTCTTACTTCTTTCTTACTTCTTTCTTACTTCTTTCTTACTTCTTTCTTACTTCTTTCTTACTTCTTTCTTACTTCTTTCTTTCTTACTTCTTTCTTACTTATTTCTTACTTATTTCTTACTTCTTTCTTACTTCTTTCTTCTTTCTTTCTTACTTCTTTTTTCATCTTTCTTACTTCTTTCTTACTTCTTTCTTTCTTCTTTCTTCTTTCTTCTTTCTTTCTTACTTCTTTCTTACTTCTTTCTTACTTCTTTCTTCTTTCTTTCTTACTTCTTTCTTACTTCTTTCCTACTTCTTTCTTACTTCTTTCTTACTTCATTCTTCTTTCTTTCTTCTTCCTTTCTTACTTCTTTCTTACTTCTTTCTTACTTCTTTCTTACTTCTTTCTTAATTCCTTCTTACTTCTTTCTTACTTCTTTCTTACTTCTTTCTTACTTCTTTCTTACTTCTTTCTTCTTTCTTTCTTACTTCTTTCTTACTTCTTTCTTACTTCTTTCTTACTTCTTTCTTCATTCCTTCTTACTTCTTTCTTACTTCTTTCTTACTTCTTTCTTACCTCTTTCTTACTTCTTTCTTTCTTCTTTCTTCTTTCTTTCTTACTTCTTTGTTCTTTCTTTCCTACTTCTTTCTTATTTCTTTCTTTCTTCTTTCTTACTTCTTTCTTTCTTCTTTCTTACTTCTTTCATACTTCTTCCTTCTTTCTTTCTTACTTCTTTCTTCTTTCTTTCTTACTTCTTTCTTACTTCTTTCTTACTTCTTTCTTACTTCTTACTTTCTTACTTCTTTCTTACTTCTTTCTTACTTCTTTCTTACTTCTTTCTTCTTTCTTTCTTACATCTTTCTTACTTCTAACTTTCTTCTATTTTAGTTCTTTCTTTCTTCTTCCTTAATTCTTTCTTTCGTCTTTCTTACTTCTTTCTTACTTCTTTCTTTCTTCTTTCTTAATTCTTTCTTACTTCTTTCTTCTTTCTAACTTCTTTCTTACTTCTTTCTTCATTCCTTCTTACTTCTTTCTTACTTCTTTCTTACTTCTTTCTTACTTCTTTCTTACTTCTTTCTTACTTCTTTCTTCTATCTTTCTTTCTTCTTTCTTACTTCTTTCTTCTTTCTTTCTTACTTCTTTCTTACTTCTTTCTTACTTCTTTCTTTCTTCTTTCTTACTTCTTTCTTACTTCTTTCTTCTTTCTAACTTCTTTCTTACTTCTTTCTTCATTCCTTCTTACTTCTTTCTTACTTCTTTCTTACTTCTTTCTTACTTCTTTCTTACTTCTTTCTTACTTCTTTCTTACTTCTTTCTTACTTCTTTCTTCTTTCTTTCTTACTTCTTTCTTACTTCTTTCTTACTTCTTTCTTACTTCTTTCTTACTTCTTTCTTACTTCTTTCTTTCTTCTTTCTTACTTCTTTCTTACTTCTTTCTTACTTCTTTCTTCTTTCTTTCTTACTTCTTTCTTACTTCTTTCTTAATTCTTTCTTACTTCTTTCTTCATGCCTTCTTACTTCTTTCTTGCTTCTTTCTTACTTCTTTCTTATTTCTTTCTTTCTTCTCTCTTCTTTCTTACTTACTTCTATCTTACTTCTTTCTTACTTCTTTCCTACTTCTTTCTTTCTTCTTTCTTACTTCTTTCATACTTCTTTCTTACTTCTTTCTTCTTTCTTTCTTACTTATTTCTTACTTCTTTCTTACTTCTTTCTAACTTCTTTTTTCTTCTTTCTTACTTCTTTCTTCCTTCTTTCTAACTTCTTTCTTACTTCTTTCTTACTTCTTTCTTACTTCTTTCTTTCTTACTTCTTTCTTACTTCTTTCTTCTTTCGTAATTCTTTCTTACTTCTTTCTTACTTCTTTCTTACTTCTTTCTTACTTCTTTCTTACTTCTTTCTAACTTCTTTCTTACTTCTTTCTTACTTCTTTCTTACTTCTTTCTTACTTCTTTCTTACTTCTTTCTTACTTCTTTCTTCTTTCTTACTTCTTTCTTACTTCTTTCTTACTTCTTTCTTTCTTCTTTCTTAATTCTTTCTTTCTTCTTTCTAACTTCTTTCTTACTTCTTTCTTACTTCATTCTTCATTCTTTCTTCTTCCTTTTTTACTTCTTTCTTACTTCTTTCTTACTTCTTTCTTACTTCTTTCTTACTTCTTTCTTACTTCATTCTTCATTCCTTCTTAATTCTTTCTTACTTCTTTCTTACTTCTTTCTTACTTCTTTTTTTCTTCTTTCTTACTTCTTTCATAATTCTTTCTTACTTCTTTCTTCCTTCTTTCTTACTTCTTTCTTACTTCTTTCTTCTTTCTTTCTTACTTCTTTCTTACTTCTTTCTTACTTCTTTCTTACTTCTTTCTTACTTCTTTCTTACTTCTTTCTTACCTCTTTCTTACTTCTTTCTTTCTTCTTTCTTCTTTCTTTCTTACTTCTTTCTTCTTTCTTTCCTACTTCTTTCTTATTTCTTTCTTTCTTCTTTCTTACTTCTTTCTTTCTTCTTTCTTACTTCTTTCATACTTCTTCCTTCTTTTTTCTTACTTCTTTCTTCTTTCTTTCTTACTTCTTTCTTACTTCTTTCTTACTTCTTTCTTTCTTCTTTCTTACTTCTTTCTTTCTTACTTCTTTCTTACTTCTTTCTTACTTCTTTCTTACTTCTTTCTTCTTTCTTTCTTACATCTTTCTTACTTCTAACTTTCTTCTATTTTAGTTCTTTCTTTCTTCTTCCTTAATTCTTTCTTTCTTCTTTCTTACTTCTTTCTTACTTCTTTCTTTCTTCTTTCTTACTTCTTTCTTACTTCTTTCTTCTTTCTAACTTCTTTCTTACTTCTTTCTTCATTCCTTCTTACTTCTTTCTTACTTCTTTCTTACTTCTTTCTTACTTCTTTCTTACTTCTTTCTTACTTCTTTCTTACTTCTTTCTTCTATCTTTCTTTCTTCTTTCTTACTTCTTTCTTCTTTCTTTCTTACTTCTTTCTTACTTCTTTCTTACTTCTTTCTTCTTTCTTTCTTACTTCTTTCTTACTTCTAACTTTCTTCTATTTTAGTTCTTTCTTTCTTCTTTCTTAATTCTTTCTTTCTTATTTCTTACTTCTTTATTGCTTCTTTCTTACTTCTTTCTTACTTCTTTCTTACTTCTTTCTTACTTCTTTCTTACTTCTTTCTTACTTCTTTCTTACTTCTTTCTTCTTTCTTTCTTACTTCTTTTTTCTTCTTTCTTACTTTTTTCTTACTTCTTTCTTTCTTCTTTCTTACTTCTTTCTTCTTTCTTTCTTACTTCTTTCTTACTTCTTTCTTAATTCTTTCTTCTTTCTTTCTTACTTCTTTCTTACTTCTTTCCTACTTCTTTCTTACTTCTTTCTTACTTCTTCCTAACTTCTTTCTTACTTCTTTCTTAATTCCTTCTTACTTCTTTCTTACTTCTTTCTTACTTCTTTCTTACTTCTTTCTTACTTCTTTCTTTCTTCTTTCTCCTTTCTTTCTTACTTCTTTCTTACTTCTTTCTTACTTCTTTTTTTCTTCTTTCTTACTTCTTTCTTACTTCTTTCTTACCTCTTTCTTACTTCTTTCTTTCTTCTTTCTTCTTTCTTTCTTACTTCTTTCTTCTTTCTTTCCTACTTCTTTCTTATTTCTTTCTATCTTCTTTCTTACTTCTTTCTTTCTTCTTTCTTACTTCTTTCATACTTCTTACTTCTTTCTTTCTTACTTCTTTTTTCTTTCTTTCTTTCTTCTTTCTTACTTCTTTCTTACTTCTTTCTTACTTCTTTCTTACTTCTTTCTTACTTCTTTCTTTCTTCTTTCTTACTTCTTTCTTACTTCTTTCTTACTTCTTTCTTACTTCTTTCTTACTTCATTCTAACTTCTTTTTTCTTCTTTCTTACTTCTTTCTTACTTCTTTCTTCTTTCTTTCTTACATCTTTCTTACTTCTAACTTTCTTCTATTTTAGTTCTTTCTTTCTTCTTCCTTAATTCTTTCTTTCTTCTTTCTTACTTCTTTCTTACTTCTTTCTTTCTTCTTTCTTACTTCTTTCTTACTTCTTTCTTCTTTCTAACTTCTTTCTTACTTCTTTCTTCATTCCTTCTTACTTCTTTCTTACTTCTTTCTTACTTCTTTCTTACTTCTTTCTTACTTCCTTCTTACTTCTTTCTTACTTCTTTCTTCTATCTTTCTTTCTTCTTTCTTACTTCTTTCTTCTTTCTTTCTTACTTCTTTCTTACTTCTTTCTTACTTCTTTCTTCTTTCTTTCTTACATCTTACTTACTTCTAACTTTCTTCTATTATAGTTCTTTCTTTCTTCATTCTTAATTCTTTCTTTCTTCTTTCTTACTTCTTTCTTGCTTCTTTCTTACTTCTTTCTTACTTCTTCCTTCTTTCTTCTTACTTCTTTCTTACTTCTTACTTTCTTCTTTCTTACTTCTTTCTTACTTCTTTCTAACTTCTTTCTTACTTCTTTCTTCATTCCTTCTTACTTCTTTCTTACTTCTTTCTTACTTTTTTCTTACTTCTTTCTTACTTCTTTATTCTTTCTTCTATCTTTCTTTCTTCTTTCTTACTTCTTTCTACTTCTTTCTTACTTCTTTCTTACTTCTTTCTTACTTCTTTCTTACTTCTTTCTTACTTCTTTCTTACTTCTTTCTTACTTCTTTCTTTCTTCTTTCTTACTTCTTTCTTACTTCTTTCTTACTTCTTTCTTACTTCTTTCTTCTTTCTTTCTTACTTCTTTCTTAATTCTTTCTTACTTCTTTCTTACTTCTTTCTTTCTTCTTTCTTACTTCTTTCTTACTGCTTTCTTACTTCATTCTAACTTCTTTTTTCTTCTTTCTTACTTCTTTCTTCTTTCTTTCTTACTTCTTTCTTACTTCTTTCTTACTTCTTTTTTCTTCTTTCTTACTTCTTTCATACTTCTTTCCTACTTCTTTCTTCTTCTTTCTTACTTCTTTCATACTTCTTTCTTCTTTCTTTCTTACTTCTTTCTTCTTTCTTTCTTACTTCTTTCTTCTTTCTTTCTTACTTCTTTCTTACTTCTTTCTTACTTCTTTGTTACTTCTTTCTTACTTCTTTCTTACTTCTTTCTTCTTTCTTTCTTACTTCTTTTTTCTTCTTTGTTACTTCTTTGTTACTTCTTTCTTACTTCATTCTTCTTTCTTTCTTCTTCCTTTCTTACTTCTTTCTTACTTCTTTCTTACTTCTTTCTTACTTCTTTCTTAATTCCTTCTTACTTCTTTCTTACTTCTTTCTTACTTCTTTCTTACTTCTTTCTTACTTCTTTCTTACTTCTTTTTTCCTTCTTTCTTACTTCTTTCTTACTTCTTTCTTCTTTCTTTCTTACTTCTTTCTTCTTTCTTTCCTTCTTCTTTCTTATTTCTTTCTTTCTTCTTTCTTACTTCTTTCTTTCTTCTTTCTTACTTCTTTCTTACTTCTTTCTTACTTCTTTCTTACTTCTTTCTTACTTCTTTCTTTCTTACTTCTTTCTTACTTCTTTCTTACTTCTTTCTTACTTCTTTCTTCTTTCTTTCTTACATCTTTCTTACTTCTAACTTTCTTCTATTTTAGTTCTTTCTTCTTCCTTAATTCTTTCTTTCGTCTTTCTTACTTCTTTCTTACTTCTTTCTTTCTTCTTTCTTAATTCTTTCTTACTTCTTTCTTCTTTCTAACTTCTTTCTTACTTCTTTCTTCCTTCTTTCTTACTTCTTTCTTACTTCTTTCTTACTTCTTTCTTACTTCTTTCTTACTTCTTTCTTACTTCTTTCTTCTATCTTTCTTTCTTCTTTCTTACTTCTTTCTTCTTTCTTTCTTACTTCTTTCTTACTTCTTTCTTACTTCTTTCTTACTTCTTTCTTCTTTCTTTCTTACTTCTTTCTTACTTCTAACTTTCTTCTATTTTAGTTCTTTCTTTCTTCTTTCTTAATTCTTTCTTTCTTCTTTCTTACTTCTTTATTGCTTCTTTCTTACTTCTTTCTTACTTCTTTCTTCTTTCTTTCTTACTTCTTTCTTACTTATTTCTTACTTCTTTCTTTCTTCTTTCTTACTTCTTTCTTCTTTCTTTCTTACTTCTTTCTTACTTCTTTTTTTCTTCTTTCTTACTTCTTTCATACTTCTTTCTTACTACTTTCTTACTTCTTTCTTACTTCTTTCTTACTTCTTTCTTACTTCTTTCTTACTTCTTTCTTCATTCCTTCTTACTTCTTTCTTACTTCTTTCTTACCTCTTTCTTACTTCTTTCTTTCTTCTTTCTTCTTTCTTCTTTCTTTCTCACTTCTTTCTTCTTTCTTTCCTCCTTCTTTCTTACTTCTTTCTTTATTCTTGCTTACTTCTTTCTTTCTTCTTTCTTACTTCTTTCATACTTCTTTCTTCTTTCTTTCTTACTTCTTTCTTACTTCTTTCTTACTTCTTTCTTACTTCTTTCTTACTTCTTTGTTACTTCTTTCTTAGTTCTTTCTTTCTTCTTTCTTTCTTCTTTCTTACTTCTTTCTTACTTCTTTCTTACTTCTTTCTTACTTCTTTCTTCTTTCTTTCTTACTTCTTTCTTAATTCTTTCTTACTTCTTTCTTACTTCTTTCTTTCTTCTTTCTTACTTCTTTCTTACTTCTTTCTTACTTCATTCTAACTTCTTTTTTCTTCTTTCTTACTTCTTTCTTCTTTCTTTCTTACTTCTTTCTTACTTCTTTATTACTTCTTTCTTACTTCTTTCTTACTTCTTTCTTACTTCTTTTTTCTTCTTTCTTACTTCTTTCATACTTCTTTCTTACTTCTTTCTTACTTGTTTCTTACTTCTTTCTTACTTCTTTCTTAATTCTTTCTTACTTCTTTCTTCTATCTTTCTTACTTCTTTCTTACTTCTTTCTTACTTCTTTCTTCCTTCTTTCTTACTTCTTTCTTACTTCTTTCTTCTTTCTTTCCTACTTCTTTCTTACTTCTTTCTTTCTTCTTTCCTACTTATTTCTTTCTTCTTTCTTACTTCTTTCATACTTCTTTCTTCTTTCTTTCTTACTTCTTTCTTCTTTCTTTCTTACTTCTTTCTTACTTCTTTCTTACTTCTTTCTTACTTCTTTCTTACTTCTTTCTTCCTTCTTTCTTACTTCTTTCTTTCTTACTTCTTTCTTACTTCTTTCTTACTTATTTCTTACTTCTTTCTTACTTCTTTCTTCTTTCTTTCTTACTTCTTTTTTCTTCTTTCTTACTTCTTTCTTACTTCTTTCTTTCTTCTTTCTTCTTTCTTCTTTCTTTCTTACTTCTTTCTACTTCTTTCTTACTTCTTTCTTCTTTCTTTCTTACTTCTTTCTTACTTCTTTCCTACTTCTTTCTTACTTCTTTCTTACTTCATTCTTCTTTCTTTCTTCTTCCTTTCTTACTTCTTTCTTACTTGTTTCTTACTTCTTTCTTACTTCTTTCTTAATTCCCTTCTTACTTCTTTCTTACTTCTTTCTTACTTCTTTCTTACTTCTTTCTTACTTCTTTCCTACTTCTTTCTTCTTTCTTTCTTACTTCTTTCTTACTTCTTTCTTACTTCTTTCTTACTTCTTTCTTACTTCTTTCTTCATTCCTTCTTACTTCTTTCTTACTTCTTTCTTACTTCTTTCTTACCTCTTTCTTACTTCTTTCTTTCTTCTTTCTTCTTTCTTTCTACTTCTTCTTCTTTCTTTCCTACTTCTTTCTTATTTCTTTCTTTCTTCTTTATTACTTCTTTCTTTCTTCTTTCTTACTTCTTTCATACTTCTTCCTTCTTTCTTTCTTACTTCTTTCTTCTTTCTTTCTTACTTCTTTCTTACTCTTTCTTACTTGTTTCTTACTTCTTTCTTACTTCTTTCTTAATTCTTTCTTACTTCTTTCTTCTTTCTTTCTTACTTCTTTCTTACTTCTTTCTACTCTTTCTTCCTTCTTTCTTAATTCTTTCTTACTTCTTTCTTCTTTCTTTCCTACTTCTTTCTTACTTCTTTCTTTCTTCTTTCCTACTTATTTCTTTCTTCTTTCTTACTTCTTTCATACTTCTTTCTTCTTTCTTTCTTACTTCTTTCTTACTTCTTTCTTACTTCTTTCTTACTTCTTTCTTACTTCTTTCTTACTTCTTTCTTACTTCTTTCTTACTTCTTTCTTACTTCTTTCTTTCTTACTTCTTTCTTACTTATTTCTTACTTATTTCTTACTTCTTTCTTACTTCTTTCTTCTTTCTTTCTTACTTCTTTTTTCATCTTTCTTACTTCTTTCTTACTTCTTTCTTTCTTCTTTCTTCTTTCTTCTTTCTTTCTTACTTCTTTCTTACTTCTTTCTTACTTCTTTCTTCTTTCTTTCTTACTTCTTTCTTACTTCTTTCCTACTTCTTTCTTACTTCTTTCTTACTTCATTCTTCTTTCTTTCTTCTTCCTTTCTTACTTCTTTCTTACTTCTTTCTTACTTCTTTCTTACTTCTTTCTTAATTCCTTCTTACTTCTTTCTTACTTCTTTCTTACTTCTTTCTTACTTCTTTCTTACTTCTTTCTTCTTTCTTTCTTACTTCTTTCTTACTTCTTTCTTACTTCTTTCTTACTTCTTTCTTCATTCCTTCTTACTTCTTTCTTACTTCTTTCTTACTTCTTTCTTACCTCTTTCTTACTTCTTTCTTTCTTCTTTCTTCTTTCTTTCTTACTTCTTTGTTCTTTCTTTCCTACTTCTTTCTTATTTCTTTCTTTCTTCTTTCTTACTTCTTTCTTTCTTCTTTCTTACTTCTTTCATACTTCTTCCTTCTTTCTTTCTTACTTCTTTCTTCTTTCTTTCTTACTTCTTTCTTACTTCTTTCTTACTTCTTTCTTACTTCTTACTTTCTTACTTCTTTCTTACTTCTTTCTTACTTCTTTCTTACTTCTTTCTTCTTTCTTTCTTACATCTTTCTTACTTCTAACTTTCTTCTATTTTAGTTCTTTCTTTCTTCTTCCTTAATTCTTTCTTTCGTCTTTCTTACTTCTTTCTTACTTCTTTCTTTCTTCTTTCTTAATTCTTTCTTACTTCTTTCTTCTTTCTAACTTCTTTCTTACTTCTTTCTTCATTCCTTCTTACTTCTTTCTTACTTCTTTCTTACTTCTTTCTTACTCTTTCTTACTTCTTTCTTACTTCTTTCTTCTATCTTTCTTTCTTCTTTCTTACTTCTTTCTTCTTTCTTTCTTACTTCTTTCTTACTTCTTTCTTACTTCTTTCTTTCTTCTTTCTTACTTCTTTCTTACTTCTTTCTTCTTTCTAACTTCTTTCTTACTTCTTTCTTCATTCCTTCTTACTTCTTTCTTACTTCTTTCTTACTTCTTTCTTACTTCTTTCTTACTTCTTTCTTACTTCTTTCTTACTTCTTTCTTACTTCTTTCTTCTTTCTTTCTTACTTCTTTCTTACTTCTTTCTTACTTCTTTCTTACTTCTTTCTTACTTCTTTCTTACTTCTTTCTTTCTTCTTTCTTACTTCTTTCTTACTTCTTTCTTACTTCTTTCTTCTTTCTTTCTTACTTCTTTCTTACTTCTTTCTTAATTCTTTCTACTTCTTTCTTCATGCCTTCTTACTTCTTTCTTGCTTCTTTCTTACTTCTTTCTTATTTCTTTCTGTTCTTCTCTCTTCTTTCTTACTTACTTCTATCTTACTTCTTTCTTACTTCTTTCCTACTTCTTTCTTTCTTCTTTCTTACTTCTTTCATACTTCTTTCTTACTTCTTTCTTCTTTCTTTCTTACTTCTTTCTTACTTCTTTCTTACTTCTTTCTAACTTCTTTTTTCTTCTTTCTTACTTCTTTCTTCCTTCTTTCTAACTTCTTTCTTACTTCTTTCTTACTTCTTTCTTACTTCTTTCTTTCTTACTTCTTTCTTACTTCTTTCTTCTTTCGTAATTCTTTCTTACTTCTTTCTTACTTCTTTCTTACTTCTTTCTTACTTCTTTCTTACTTCTTTCTAACTTCTTTCTTACTTCTTTCTTACTTCTTTCTTACTTCTTTCTTACTTCTTTCTTACTTCTTTCTTACTTCTTTCTTCTTTCTTACTTCTTTCTTACTTCTTTCTTACTTCTTTCTTTCTTCTTTCTTAATTCTTTCTTTCTTCTTTCTAACTTCTTTCTTACTTCTTTCTTACTTCATTCTTCATTCTTTCTTCTTCCTTTTTTACTTCTTTCTTACTTCTTTCTTACTTCTTTCTTACTTCTTTCTTACTTCTTTCTTACTTCATTCTTCATTCCTTCTTATTCTTTCTTACTTCTTTCTTACTTCTTTCTTACTTCTTTTTTTCTTCTTTCTTACTTCTTTCATAATTCTTTCTTACTTCTTTCTTCCTTCTTTCTTACTTCTTTCTTACTTCTTTCTTCTTTCTTTCTTACTTCTTTCTTACTTCTTTCTTACTTCTTTCTTACTTCTTTCTTACTTCTTTCTTACTTCTTTCTTACCTCTTTCTTACTTCTTTCTTTCTTCTTTCTCTTTCTTTCTTACTTCTTTCTTCTTTCTTTCCTACTTCTTTCTTATTTCTTTCTTTCTTCTTTCTTACTTCTTTCTTTCTTCTTTCTTACTTCTTTCATACTTCTTCCTTCTTTCTTTCTTACTTCTTTCTTCTTTCTTTCTTACTTCTTTCTTACTTCTTTCTTACTTCTTTCTTTCTTCTTTCTTACTTCTTTCTTTCTTACTTCTTTCTTACTTCTTTCTTACTTCTTTCTTACTTCTTTCTTCTTTCTTTCTTACATCTTTCTTACTTCTAACTTTCTTCTATTTTAGTTCTTTCTTTCTTCTTCCTTAATTA